>NW_013668380.1:10518-27775 GCF_000517525.1 Limulus polyphemus | reverse complement strand
TATATTTGTGTCCCCTTGTCCTACTATTCTCACTATTAGATATGAAAAAAGATGATGCATCAACACTATAAATTTTCTTTACAATCTTAAACACCTCAATCAGACCCCCCCCCCAACTCTTCTTTTTTCAAGAGAAAACAATATAAGAGATTTCAACCTCTCTTCGTATGACAACCACTCCATCCCAGGTACCATTCTAGTAACCCTTCTCTGAACCCATTCCAACAATTCAATGTCTTTCCTAAGGTAAGGAGCCCAAAACTAAACACAATATTCCAAATGTGGCCTAACCAGTGGCCTATACAATGAAATTATAACCTCTTTAGACTTGTATTCAATATTTCTGTTGATAAAACCTAAAATCCTATCTGCCCTACCACTAGCAACAGCACACTGCTTAGATGGCTTTAGAGACTGATCGACTGTTACACCAAGATCCCTTTCCTTCATAACACTATTAAGGTTATTCCCATCCAAATTATACTTATAATTCAAATTATGAAGACCCACATGCATTATCTGTCATTTATTTGCCCAACTCACTATATGATCTAAATCCTTTTGTAAATCAGCAGCATCCTTTTCACAGCTAGCAACACCCAAGACCTTAATATCATCTGCAAATTTATGTCATTGATGTAAATCAAAAAGAGCAAAGGTCATAAGATTGAGCCCTAATGTACCCCACTTGTGACATTAATCCAGTTTGACTGAACACCATTTGTAAGAACCCTCTGTTTTCTTCCATCCAGCCACGCTTCTATTCAATTTGCTAACTTATCCCCCACACCTATAGAGCTAATTTTTTTACAAGCCTTTTATGTGGCACCTTGTTAAATGCTTTGTGAAAATCCAGATACACCAAATCTACACCCTCATCTACATAAGCAGTAATCTTTTCAAAGAATGTTAAAAGATTTTCCCTCAGTGAAACCATGTTGACTATCCAATAAAATTCTAAACTTTGTTAAATGACCTTGCAAAGCATCTTTTAACAGAGTTTCCAAACTTTTTCCCACAACTGATGTAAGACTAATGGGTCTATAACTACTGGGACAATTTTTATCACCTCCCTTGAAAAAGAGGAGTTATATTAGTTAACTTCCAATTCTCTGGTACCTGCCCACTATTAAAGAATAGTAAGTGGTTCACATATCCAATCTTTAACCTCCTTCAAAACCCTTCGGGAAATATTATCCTTGCTTCCACTCATTTGATATCCAATCTCATACTGTACAGCTCTGGGTGAGGATCCTGTGTCTGATGTGGATCAACCTCCTTTTATGTGCTTCAGATATATTTCTTCCTCATCTTCCTGTTTTGGAGCTATCACCAACTTTTGTCTTTGCCTCCTCTCACACTGTTTATTACAGATGCAGGTTGATCTTTTTCCCTGTTTTCTACAAAATTTAGATGTTCTGGGAGGGTGATTGGATATTTTCTTCATTCATCCTTCTTTCCTTTTTCTTTTCCTGAATGGTCATTCCAGTCCAGCACATCTACTTTGTTTTGTATGGTGTATTCAGTATTATCTTACTTTTACTACTATTTTTTAGGACACTTGTCAATGTATTTTCTTGCATTTCAGATATTTACTTCAGATAGATTCTCACCTCTTTGCACCACCTCCCACCCTTCCTCCCTACTTGTTGTGTATTTTGTTTTCCTTGTCAAGAATAAGCCTTTGTTGAAATGCTAGTGCTCACAGGGATTATTGTGCATGGAGGATGTGTCACCCTTGTATTGGTGAAGAGCTATATACTAATGATGAGTGCATCATAGGCTGGCAGCACAGTATGTTGACACTTAAGGGTGGGACTTTTGTTCAAAGTTTTTGGCATGTGCAGGAACTTACACAGCAATATGTGTGAGGTAATAACTCTTTGTGGTGCAGAGAGGTATCTATATGAAATATATTTTCAGGTAATGAGCATTTTAACTTGCATGTTGTATACTGATTGAATGAATATACAATGGTAGTAAGAAATACATTTGATAATAAGTATATCATGCTCAAAATAAAATGCTTGTTGTGATCATTGAAGTCAAGCAGTATTAAACCTATATTGTACTTTGATAGGTAGCTACCTGGGAACTTAAAATGCTAAATATATATGTATAATTAAATTAGTATAAAGTGCATGTTAGATGTTGGATTTTTAATCACCAATAATTATCAAATAGTTAAAAAATTAATGAAAAACCTAATATGAATTCTGATTAAGAAGTTAGCACACAGGATCCCATACAAAAGTTGTAATGATTTTGAAATGAGACTCAAAACTCGAGAGCTTTCGAATAGTTCACTATTCATCTTCAGGAGAATACAGAATAATAATAGAAAGCTCAAAACAGCAAAAGTTTGGCCATTGCAATTAAATACCTGCAACAACATTAAATAGTTGTTATAAAATTAAGTCACTATTTGGATATTTTACTGATTAAACTTGAAGTAAGTGTATATGATTACTTTCTATTTCTTGATTAATCTGATAGACTAGAAAATTCCATCGACAAGTTTAATGAAATCAGTGACAATTTTACATGAAATTTAATTTTCTTTCTTTGCAGATTACATGAATTCATCTTTTTGTTCTTCAGGTTTGCTTTTCTTAGCAACAGCATGTGTAAATTTAAACCAGTGTAAGTTTTGTATATGTATCCCATAGGCAGGGTTATAGGGAGTCAAGGGGAGAAGTTACCCTCATTTTTTTCTGTTATAGTATATACAACATTCACAATAATTAAGTCGGAATCCACACCAGTCATGCACACACACACAGTTTGGTCCAAAATCCCACCCATGATGTGTTCTTATATAACCTCCAATCTTAAGTCAAATCTCAATTTTTATCTGTAGCCTTAATATTTACTCAGAAATACTGAAACTTTAATAAACTTCATATAATTGCAATAAGGAGTTTTTATAGAGCATACTCCAGTGGTGTTTTATTTCTTCAAATAAATCAAGAAATATATTATATGGATGCTGTAATTATTGTTCTGTTGATAAGAGAATTTTATTGTATGGGGAAACCTTATTAGATGAAGGTTTTCAGAAGTCCATACATTTATATGCAGATGTGTTGTTTGTATAAGCATACAATAAAATCTACAAATAATGGAAAGTCAGTTTGTGCTACTGATTGTTTGTCATGCATTTGTTTGACTATTTGGTTATCTTCTTAATACTTAGAAATTCAACATTGTTAATAAAATATTAGCTGAGTTTCTGAATTCTATTTAATTTAAGGTCTCTGGTTAAGTGTTTATAGGAATTGAAACAATGGGATGTGCTGTAGAAATAAACCTCTTTCACTTATACTGTCATTGTAAGCACTATAGCTGGGTGTTTGTATAATCTGTGTTTCATCTCATTTTTTTAGGAACAACAGAAAGAGTATGTCTTGTTACAGGTAGTGTAGATGGAATTTTTCAAGTTCACGAGTTCATAATGGAAAAGATCAGAGAAAAACCTGATCCTAATGCTAAAATGGCCATTGATTTTGATCACAAGCAACCTGCAGAACGAGAAAAGCAGGTAAAATTATTATTTGTATATAATATTAGCGTGCAGTGAGCAAAACTATTTGTCTTTGTACATATTTAATTATATGGATATAAGTAAAATAAAAACTGGTTAACCCTCAAATTACTGACTTGTTTTTATACTGTTCTACACCACTCATAACAGATGAGGTTCACATATTGCATCCTTGCATTATTGATTACATTTTTCTCTACATTTTTTTGTGTGAGTCTTATGTTATTATGGACCCACAGTAATCAGTAATTCTAGGCTACAATAACCTATATTGAAAGTAAGTATTTGGGAGTATTTTAGATGTAGGCCACAACAGTTTCATTTCACATTTTCAACCAAATATAGTCACAGAAATGAGTTGCTAACTTAAGCTAATTTATCCATGGTTTTTCCTTATTGTAGCTACAAGGATATGAGAATACATACAAATACAAAAATATAGGTAAACATTGAAAAGAAATTATAGTAGACAAAAAGCATGACAAACTGGTGAAAAGGGTTTGAATTCAAATTTCTCTCTCTCAGAAAGTATTGAAAAACCTTGTTATATCATCCAGATGAATTAAAAAGGGTTCATGTTTTTACCTAAACCATTTGAAAAGATACAGTAAAGACAAATATGGGAAAAGTTTTTTTTATTCTGAAATAATTCAGAGATAAATTTTCTTTCCTAATTAGGTAAGTTGAAAGTAAATGAATTTACAAAATTTACAAACACTAGAATGAATGAAGCTAAAAGACAACTACTTTACAATAGTCTAGAAATTTTGTTTCCACTAATATTCATGTATTTTTTGTGAAAAATGTTAAACACACATGCTAATCTAAATTACTTGAGAAAATGTTTTTTAACAGTGTTCTGAATACTGTTACAACATGATGTACATGTAAATTGTAAAACTTAAGTCAACTATATTTAATGTTTATAACCAGTAACTACCTTGCTGAGCCCAGTACAGTTTTACAGTAATAGTTTCTCCATGTTAAAACTTTGGTAGTTGTAATTTGTTTTCATTATTTTCTTGCACATTATAATACACGGTTAACCGTTATCTTGTTGGAATGATTATCACGTAATGGAGTCAATGTATGTTATCCTTTCATCCATATTTTACTTGCATATTGCACAATTTGCACCATTTGTTACATAAAAGCAATAGATGCTTACAGCTCTAATGTGTAACTAATGTATTACTGAGGCAATGGAAAAATTGTATTAATTTTAAGAAAATAGCAAACAACATATAAAAACTTTTTCATTATTATTAGAATTTTAAGCAACTTTTCAGTCACTTTTGTACTCATGCATACTTAAAATTAGCTATATAAGTGTGCCATGGTTTGAGATTTGTTTTGTAAAATTAAGAATTATTTTCAGCAGTTAAGTATTTTTTAACAACTTGTATTATTTTGTGACTTTTAGGCTTTCTAATACGAAAAAATGAATATAAACTTTACCATTTCCAACGTATTTTGAATGTTATAGGTTATCTAACAAGAAATTTCATTAACTGCATATCTTGTAATTTGTAGATACTTATATAATGAAAATAAATACTTGGTTGTAAATAAACAAAAGTCAACTTTGTTAATGATGGTGTTCTCTGTAGAATATTACTTGACATGATTTATTGTTTGTACAAGTAAATTTCGTCTCCTGGTGGGACAACAGTAAGTCTTCAGATTTACAATGCTGATATCAGAGGTTTGATTCCCCTTGGTGGACACAACAGATAGCCCGATGTGGCTTTGCTATAAGACAACAAACACACCCAAATAAATTTCCAAGAAGTAGAGTGAAATTTCTGCATATTATTTCACTGTCATGAATGTTATTTTCCTCCTCTTACTATTTTTTCTATTTTTCTTTTATTATTGTTTAATCAACAATAAACCAGTTTTAAAAAAATTCATTTTTGCTTGTGTAAAGATAAAATAGCTAAATGTACAAAACAAGTCAGATACATGTAGTTTATCATTATGAAACTCAAGTGAATTAGATACAACTTTTTTACACTTACTTATATATTAGTGCAAGGGAACTCGTTTTGTCTAGTGTGAGTGACACACACATAAATTGTGCTTGCACATAAATTTTCGATAACATAACTAAGTTTAATAATAGAACTAACATGTCATTTCTGGCAGCTATAATATTGACCATGACTTGGATTCCAGTCATTGGTACACATCTAGTGGAGTAGACAACCACTCATCATTTTGCAAACCAATTTCAAGAGTAACAAGATTTCAAGGTCTGATCCCTTCTATTCCTTTTGTGGTGCTACAAAAATTTCAGAGTGGATCAGTTAAGTTATGGATTTGGCTCTTGACATGCCAAGGCAGATTCTGGATGTTACTTTTCACAAACAGCTATTGAATGGGGCATGTTGTATGACTTGGTGTATTATCATCCTAAACAAATGGTGGTCCTTCCTCATAGACTTTCATCATTGGAGTATTGACTGGAAAGTTAGAATATGGCAAGAAATTAATAAATTGCTAAACTAAGATCAGTGGTTTAAGTCCATACAAGTTAAAACAGGCTTGTATCATGATATTAGCCCTACCATTCATCATGGTTCGGATGCCATAATCATATCAATCTCTAAGTTACTGTCCATCTAAATCAAATAACAAGTATTAGTATTCATAGTTACAAATGATAATTCATTGTTGTGATCAGTAACTTAAGAACTGCAGCCTTCTTTTGTAAAATCAAGGAGCTTGAATCTCTATAAAAAAAATGGCTGTACTGGCCTGCAGTCCTGAACTGTCATTAAATTTGTGGGTATTGAGCTTAATGCCAGATGTGAGTTTTCATTTTACAAAATATTTCAATTTGTTTGGACTAAGGAGTGATTAGTTTAGGAAAACTAGGCTTTTATATTTTACATCAGCATGGTCATTGATCTTCTGTTTCTTCAACACAGCCCACAGTTGACTTGTTTCAGTAATGGTTCATCATGACTTCAACTGGCTGTGTTTGTGACAGTGGATCATGGGGTTTACATATAAATTCATTGAAGGTGGGCCATTTTGTAGCTAATGGTATTCTATCCCATACTTTGAGTAACATCATGTGTGTGTGTTACTCTTAATTGAACATAATTTCTCATATAGGATAATTTCCATGCCATGAACAGTCAAGAACTGCAGTTTTGAGCTATAGAAATTTTATGAAGTTTTTGTAATTGATATAATGTAAACTTTGTGTAATCAAAAGATGATTTCATAGAATAATTTCATTTTGGGTTACAGAGAATTAAAAATGAGAGAGGTGAATGTCATGTACTTTAATCTAAAATTATTTTTTTTCAAAAGGTATTTTTTATATTATTAACAGCTTTCCTTGTTTCAAATTTGGTTTTGTTACTTGATTTTTATAAAAATAAAGTTCTTGGAATTAAAAGAATACCCGTATTATTACAAATATGAATGGCCTGTGTGGTTACTGATTGTTCTTTACTAATTTAGATAGTTCATCTGGATTCAGCTCCTCGAAGAAAGGTAGTGATAAATTTAGGACTCTTTGGTTAGTTTAGCATGTTACAGTAGATCGTGATGACCAGTGATGTAGTGGAGTTCAAGATGGGCCTATGCACCCCAAGCATTGTTTTTTGTGAGGTTGGGGAAGCCCTGGTACTTTTTCTGATTGTTTTATTGTGCATTATTCATTAGATAAAATATATATGTATAAACTATTTATTTTTGTATAAATGAATGAAGTATACATGAGAATAATGAAAAGAGGAACGATCCTTTGGCACATTCCACTTTGAAAACTGATTTTTGTACTGAAACATCACTCCACATCTTCTGTTTTTCAAAATCCTATATCCAAGATATTTGTTTTAGGACTACACTGCTGGTGACAAGTATATCCCTTTCTAGCAAATAGTGGGATATTCAGATACTTTCAGTAGATGGTAGTGTGGTGTAGAGGTATTTCCAGAAGTTTGTGGTATGTTAAGCTAACTAAAACTCTTCTCAGTAAACAGTGGTTGTTGAGATACTGAAGTATAAAGCTAATTTCAATAGGAAAAGTTTAGCTGAGTTGTTCCGAGTAGATAGTTGTATGTTGATGAACTTGTATTAGATGCAAAGTAATGTCAGTATTTAACTTTGGCTTTCATGGACACTTATTAAACGTTTTTTGTATATAAAACATAAATCTTGTATATAATATCTAATAATTTTTTTTATGTTGTTTGTACAATTATATATTATTAACGATAAAACAAGTATTTGTAAGAGATCATCACCTTTTTTTTTTTAATACCCTCATTATTTCTCTCCTTAGGTAAAAATATTAGTTCCCAATAGCACTGCTGGGATGATCATTGGAAAAGGTGGAAGTTACATTAAGCAGATTAAAGAAGAAAGTGGTGCATATGTGCAAGTATCACAGAAAGCTCGAGATCATGCATTAGCTGAACGGTGTATTACAGTCATAGGGGAAGTAGAAAATAACAAAAAAGCGTGTGAAATGATTTTGGCTAAGATTATTGAAGATCCTCAGAGTGGTAGTTGCTTAAACGTTAGTTATGCAGAAACATCTGGACCTGTGGCAAATTTTAATCCTACTGGTTCTCCTTTTGCTGCTGCTAGTAATATTCAAGGAAGCAGTGGAGTAAGTGCGAGCAACACAAGCTACAGCTCCAATTGCAGTCTCAATAGTCTAAGTCCAACTATTAACAACAACTTTGGGAGCCCCCAAGGAGCAGGCAATCCGACTGGAGTGGTGCAGTTTTCAGCCGGTATGGGAATGAGCATTGGTGCTTCAGGTAGCATTGCTCAACTAATTGAAAATATCAAAGCAATGCTTGGTGGGAATGGATACTCAGACCAGGCTACTGCAGAGATCACAGCAGCGATGCATACACTAGCAAGTTATGGAGTGCTAGGATTGGGACTCAGTTTGGGAAGTATGTTAAATAACATGGGTGGAGCACCAATGATGAACAGCATGGGAATTAGTACGTCTGCCTCTAATAGTTGTGCTGCACTTCCACCAAGTGGTTTAGCCAATCAAGGAATGTTTACCTCAGGCACAGCAATTTCTGCCATGGATGGTTCCTGCCCCGTAAGTGCTGCCTCTACTGCATCCATGGGTGGAACATCCAACATGTTTGGTACACTTAGTGGTAACATAGGGAATGGCATATCAGGATTAGGACTTGGTCCAAATTTCTCCTCACCCACAGTCAGTAAATCAGGTGAAAGATATCTTTTTCAAGCAGACCAGGCAGTTTATGATCCCTTTCGAAGAAATTCACCTGCCTTGGGATCTCCAGGAGTGCCTAATTTACCCATCAATAACAATTCCTTTGGTCTTGGGACAAGCTTCAGCCCTGGTTCCTCATTTCTCCAGAAAAGCTCCACTCCCAATGATCGTCAAGTAGGATTTGAATCAAGTAAGCTAGAAATTGAAGTAGGTGAAAATATTGTAGGTGCCGTTCTAGGTCCTGGAGGAAAGTCTCTGGTTGAAATACAAAGATTTAGTGGTGCAAATATTCAGATTTCTAAGAAAGGAATTTTTGCACCTGGAACTCGTAATCGAATTGTGACAATAACAGGATCCCCTAATTCTGTTAGCACTGCACAATATCTCATTGAGCAGCAGATTACTGACGAAGAAGCTAAGAGAGCTCGGCAAAATTCCATGGGGCCTCTCCATTGATATATTCAGTCAATTTCGTCCATCAATCCTCCCCTCTTCTCCTATGTCGTAAGTCTGTGGCTGCATTCACTAATATGACTTTTCAGTGATCTGGCTCATCAGGGTTGTTGCAAGATTTCCAACACATTCACATTATTCCTCACAATGCTTCCCCAAAAGAGACATGCTAATTAAGTTGCTGTTAATTACATATATATATTAGAGTTTTTTATCATTGAAAATGTAATATATGTAGCATTTACTATCTTGTTCTTGCCACCACCACCCCTCCATCCTCCCATGTGGAAATTACATCCAGTTTGGTTACTTTGTTGGTATTTTGATGTTTGATCATGTTATAATCCATTATCTACATAGATTAAGAGAGTGTGGTTAATTCTCACTATTAGTAAGTGTTATATTGCTGTTGTTTGACATTGTTCACTATTAATTCACAACACAGCAGCAGCATTTAAGATTTTCAAGATACGTGTATACAACTAAACTGATACTCTCTGTGTTGTTTTCATTCCTGTTGTTGTTAAAGGTTTGTATACTGTTATTGTTGAATGTTCCTGAGCAATAGTACAGCTCACCTTAGAGTTTATTGACCACAGCAAATCATAGCATAGTGCTCATTGATAAACATCAAGAAGAAAAGAGTTCTGTGTGCTTTTTTTAAATACACGTGTAAAACATTTATATTAAAAGGATGCTCTTTCGAGATTTTGGAACACAGAGAATGTTTATTATTAGTGTGTTTACATAACTAATTTTTCAGTAAACACATTATGAAAGAATTTGCTATTTAATTTGCATAAGGAAAGAACTTAGTTTTTTTCTAACCTCCTAAGTTAATTTATTACAAAAATAAATGATTTTATTTTTTTTAATCTGTAAGGCTACATTTTTTGGCATCTAAAATGCTTGTTTTACATTAAAAGTATCTTTTATTTTTATACTTTCCATCAAATAGGATAATTTGTAAATCTTAACTGACTTAGGACTTGTTATAGTTTTGTTGCAGAAAATATAAAGATGGTGTTAATACAAAGAAAAGATTCTTGCATGTGTTAAGAATGTCACTCTGTGAAATTTTAAAATGTCACAGAGCTTATTGAATAAAGTAGGTACTGGCTTGTAAATATTCGCTTTAGTCAGAATAGAAGAAATATGTGTACAGAACTGTAACAATTTTTAAAAAATTTAGTTGCAAAAGTTTTTAAGATATCAATGATTTTTAGCATTCCCCCAAACCTTGCATTTTTTGGTTTTGTCTGTAGGGTTAGTTTATAATTACAGATGAAGAAGCCACACATTTTACCATTACACAATACACGAGTGTGCAGATTGAAATATTAAACATAAACCGTCCTTGCACAAGGATTTTGAGAATGCTTCCATCTTTAAAGCTCATAATTGATTTTTTTTTATCTGCTTTATAACAACTGATATTTTGAAAAGTGCACACTGAAAATAAATCTGAATTAGGGTGCCTGTACAGTTTATTCTGTTCTGTGGATGTGTGTGTGTTAAAACTGGTCAAATCTACACTGAATTGTTGATTCATTATTATAAATTGCAATCAATGAATTTTAATTTAATGAAATCATGGATCTTATATAGGTTTTTCATTCCTTATTTAGTAAATTTACTGGACTTTTAAACTTCATAGCTTAATTCCTTGCAGCAAATATATGCTCACATAATTCTGAATCCATTCATTAAATTTTTTTATCATTTTAAAATGTCACACATCATTGTTGATAAACACTTTGTGTTGTCAAAATAGTAATTTTCTATACTTACAAAATTATACATTATCAGCACAGTCATTGTTTTACACATGGAGTATTGTATGAAATTTTATTGATAAAAAATTAAACAAATAAGACATTTGTAAATGTTTTTAATTAGTTGTTTTTGTTTTTTTTTCTCTTCTAATAGTGATATTAGTTTAATGCTTTTGGAATTCATCAGTTTTAACATAAATCACTTATATAGAATTATTATGAAGTGAATTCATTAGAGATTGTTAATGTATCTAAAATTATAAACCATAAGACACTCAGATTGTTATTTTTGAAAGTAGGTGATGATATTTTCTCTAGTCCACTGCTGTGTTTTTAACGTGAAAAGTTGTCTGAAAGTTAATGAAAGATCTATTGAGTATAAACATGCTTTCAGTGTTGTATAGTTATGATTGACATTTTTAAGAAAAGTTTGGATTGAATGATAAGTAGAGATTCTCATTTTTGTACATGCCTGTGATATTAGATATGAATTGTTGAAATAAGTGGTCTGTGGAGTATAAATAAATATTTCCTTTGCTGCTTAGTTGTTATACCTGGGATACTAGGAAGTCAAAGCAAAAATGGAAAATTTCATTTAGAATTTTGACAGACTTGGATTATAATCAACACCCCCTGCTAACCTTGAAGGTGCTTTGATAAACTATATTAAACAAAGTAGCTCACTGATTAAAATAACCTTTCTAATTAGTATGTATGTTGGTTTTAATCCTGTCTCCCAGTTAATCTAGTTTAATAAAATTCAAGAATTTACTATGTGTAGAATCATAGCATTTTAGATTTAAAATTATTTATGTGAATATAATGTTCAAAGAGTTATTTGGGAAATTAAAATTTTTTCTGTAGATTTTTCAAGATAAAATAAAGATGGAGTATAGGATAGAGCAGAACTGATTTGTATAAAATATTTTATAAAAACCTCCTCATTACATGATCAAATGATCTATCCTCTTGTTGAAATAATTTTGTTTATAAATTTCATTGAATTTTGACAATGTAGTAAGTTTGTTGTTAATTGATATGAAGAAAAGTTGGATAAGGAGAAAAAAGTGAATCTTGTGATAGTCACATAAAATTTATTAGAGAATTACATATGTATTTTTTGCTAGATATTAACTTTCTTCATTGTGGTTTGACTTTTGCTAAAGAGTGACCATTAAAAGAGCCTGGTGACATACATTTTTTTTCAGTAAATTCTTAAATCTGCCAGTGTGAGAGACCAGGGTAGATAGATGTTTCAGTTTGATTATTGAATCATAAGATCAATAAATAGAATATAAACATCTCTGCTCCATAAGCATGTAATCTACTACTGATCAAAATATATTTGTATAAACTATGCTTATGTTAATCTAGAAGTCATTTGTTGTTATAAAACATGGAATTTTCAGTGTTGATGCTCGCATCTATTTTGAATTACTCTTGTTTCCAGTTGATTTCTGTTGACTCATCTGTGGTGGATAACTTCTTGTTTTTGTGTTAACACATTAGCTTTGGATTACATTTTGTTTCCCTTTGTCTTCTGAGTTAATACTTTCACCATGGATTAATTTTTGGTACTCTTTGACCTTTGTGTCAACACTTCAAATTTCGTCTTATATTGAAGTTAATCTTAAGTTGTTGTCTTGGAATATTTCATCTTCTTCTTTCTGTGAACTTCTTTGTTTCCTTGTGTCAACACATCTGTTTTAAGTTACTTTGTGGGTTTTTTCATTGTGGCATTGTTGGATGTTTTTTTGAGAAATCTACCATATCTTTTGTTTTTATCCTTGTGGTATCTATATTTACACAATAATGTTTGAAATTTATTTTTATTTTTCTAGTCTCTGTATTAAGAAATTAGTATTGAATTTCTTTTTAGTTTTCCCAAGGTAAATATTTAGATATATATTTCAGAATTACAAAATGAAATATATTCTA
Organism: Limulus polyphemus; assembly: GCF_000517525.1. Lineage (NCBI taxonomy): Eukaryota > Metazoa > Arthropoda > Merostomata > Xiphosura > Limulidae > Limulus > Limulus polyphemus. Next base: position 14,838 of record NW_013668380.1, on the reverse strand, counting down.
ATAAATAAAAAGTAAGTAATATACCTGAAGTTGATACTGTTTATAATTTATTCACAAAGATATAATTAAAGCTCATTTAGAATTAAATAATAAATATTTTTGTGAGCATGTGGATGTTATAGGGTTGCATGTGCATTTGAGATGTTTTAATATTTTAAAGTAAAATAAGTGCATCTTATTGCATGTTTATTGAAATAGCTAAAATGACATTTCTTGATTGGGCACTGAAAACGTTTTCATAATTCATCTTAATTATTATGTTACTAATGTGTCCCTTTGAAAATATTTTCTCATAAATGTTTTGAACAAATACTAAGAGGAATCTTGATAAAATGTATGCACAATTGTATGTATATATATATATGTAACATGTATTAGTAAAAAAATACTTATTTTTATTGGACCAAAAATAAGTATATTAGAAAATCATAAAATATTTATTCTAATTTAAAATTTGAATATTACTTAGTGTATGAGGATTTTATTCTTTAGTTTACAACTTTTTAAAATAAACAGCAAAGACAAATTTGTTTTGTCAAATAATTAATAGTCAAACAAAATTTGAGTTCTGGTTTAATAGACTATCAAAAAAAGTACCTCTATGGATTTAGTTAAGAAATAAAAGCTATTAATGTAAAATATGTGTTTCTATACAGGATATTAATGGGATGCTACATATATAAGTCACAGCACATTTGGTTACAGTTAAAATATTGATTTATTATTTAATTAATTTTTGGTCTTTGCATCTCAAAAGTTGGATAGTAGTACAAACATGATATATTAATAGTAAATTTGATGTTTACTCTAATCTGTTTGTGAGGAGTAATATTACAAGTTGGTAATCCCAGTTTACAACAGAACTATAGGCTGAATCAAAAGTCTGATCAAGCATTTTTTTTTTCTTTACAAGGTATTATTGCAAAGTTTATCAACAAAATTTTGTGTAGCTTTCATCTTTAATTATTGTTACATGCACCTTTAACAGAATGGATTTGTGTACTGTGAAGCAGTAACTTCCAAAATCCATTTTCAGACATAAAAATAAATGCCATTGTACAGTATCTCTTCCATAATAAATGCCATTGTACAGTATCTCTTCCATAAGTCATATCTCTTGTGATACGACTTGCGGAACTAGTTGAAAATAGGAAGTGTATGTTGATATTGACTGTAAATCATGTACGTTTTTGTTTCATACAAATCCTGTTGAAATATGCATTCATGAAACTCACAACAGGGAGGAAACAAGAAAAATTTCAAATCTATTAAAATAAGGGAAACATGAATATGTTCAAAATTTCTGGAGGATACAAAATAGATTGTAAATATTAGGCCTGACACTGTTTAATATTTTCTGAACTTAAGAATCTCAAGATTATTTGTGTAGGATTGCAGAAAAATAGTATTATGAAAATTTTATAAAATCTGCTTCAATAATTTTATAAAAGATGTGTAATCAACTCCAGAAAATAAAATGTGTGAGAGTGAACTAAACAGACAGATTTGTTGCCACAGACTTGTTGCTTACTGTTGCATGTTGAAAGTATAGGGCCCTTTCAACAACTGAGTGTAGTAATTTTTCATATATTTTTTTATATGTAAAATGAATAAAGTGAAAACAAAGTAAATCAAAACACTAGTAAGGTCATGCTGTTTAAAATAATTAATAAATCTGAAATTACATGTCGTTGAGACTAGTGTTTACTTTAATGTAAGAGGAATAACTTTCAGAACAAATTGCATGAACTTGTTGCTTTTGAAGGAGGTAAAATAATAGGAAATTCTGGATATGTGTGCCTATGGGTTCCTTTGTATAGGGGACCCATGTGCTAGTACACCTGTTTAAGATGCACACACCTTGGCAATGGCACTGCATACAGAATTGCAGCTTGAAAATTGCATTTTGTTTTTATAGTAAAGTTTTGAATAACTTCCTAAGAATTGATACGTAAATTATATTGATTTTCAAGAGTGTAGTTTCAAGTACAAAATTTGAACTAAACTGTTATATAACATGAGATGAAAGTCACATATTTATCAGGAGAATCTTGTGAACTTGTTACTATATAGCTATGTAAATTTTTAGCTCATCATTTGTTCTTGAAAGAAATTATCACAAAAGAAACATTGCCACCTTTGCATACCTTAGAACTTATATGTACAGGGTTATTCAAAAGTCAGTTAACAGACAAATAAATCAGAAATGGAGAGGTATAGTAAAACAATTGTTAGTGTTGTTGTGAGCCTACCTTGTGAAAATATCATTTGTTTAATATGTATTGTACACCAAACATCAAAGGTGTAGATCAAAAATTACAAAATCATTCCTCAAGAGCAATAGTTATTAGGCATAAATGTACTCCTTCCATGTACATGTTTTGCTGCAGAAGGTTTAAATGTAACCATAGTAAAGTTTATTACATAAACCTAGGTTCGAGTTACAAGAGCATAATTTTACATAAGTAAAAGTAGTAAAACCTACATGAGGTAGCATACAAGCATTGTGCTGCAGCTGCTTCCCAAACATCTAAATAATGGCATGGTATTCAGTTTAAAAGCAGCTTAACATGCTATTAGACAGTATGACAAACTGTTCATATCAGCAGTTGCATACAACTTGTTCATTTATGCATATATACTGTGCAGGCAGGCAAAGTACAGCAATCAATACTAACAATGAAGCTGCCATGTTGGTATTTTTCACATTTAGGCAACACTTTGAACACAGCTGTTGATTTTTTGCTACCATTTAATAATACTCTTTGGACGTTTATTGTGTTTGTTTATAATTGTTGTTGATTTGGGGTGATTTAGAAAATTTTTGGTTTAATGTTATTGTCTACATCTTTGAAACTGGAATTTTTTGGTGTATGGTGCGTGCTTATGAATAAATTTTTGAAGTTTACTGTGGATGACTTCAATGATATTGCTACAGGTTAGGCCTATTAACACCTTATTCTATACCACTAACAATTATTTTCCTCTACACCTCCATCTCTGAATTATATTCCCTTCAGTGGACTTCTAAATCATCTAATATATGTGGTATAGTTGTCCATATCACCATTGGTTTTATATAATGAGTCAGAGAAGCAGCAGTATTATCACATAGTTTAGGTTGTGGTTAGTTTTAAAAATTACGAAGATAAACGTTAATGACAATAAAAATAAAATATAAGATATATTTGTAAAGTTTATAAAATCATGTTTTTCAGTTTCTACATAATGCACTGCCTGTTAAAGCACACTTGTACTTGCATACTTTTGAATATACTGTCACACCACAGACTGCTAATAAAACTTTCAAGTTATTGTGGTATTCACTGTTATTTGAGTACTCTTTGTGTAAAAGAAAATGCTTAGATTGTTATGGTCCTTTTAGCAACTGAAAAAATGTATATTATGTTTGTAGTTTATTGCCTATGACTTCATTGACAGAGATCAGGTTTAATACACAGTGATTTTTATACTAGTATTTTCTAAAGTTAATATTCAGATTGTAGACAAAATTAACTTGAAAGTTATCCTTGTTTTTAATGTGATTATTTAATTTTACATTAGCAGAATCACAAAAGCTATACTGAATGAAGTAATTGTATTTGTAATATATTCCTTCAATCTTTCTTGAACAATATGGATTGTACCAAAGGCTTTGTTACTTAATATATTGTGTAGTATGGTTAAAAGTGGTAAAATTGTGGAAAAATATCATTGGAGTGTTTTTTAATCAATGTTATTTACAAGGAAAAATTATATTCAGGCTATATATATCATAATTTCTTAACCCATTTTTCAGTTGGTTGCAAGCAAGCTGTAGTTATTGCTGAATTTTGATTTTCTTACCCATGAAGTTAATATTGCTAGTCTGTAATAGATGTTAATATACGGAAGAATAATTCCAACGTTTTATAAGTAATTAACTTGTATTAGTAAATTTTGATTACAACAAAAACAATAGTCAATTGAAGTTGGCATCTTTCAGACCAACCTTGTATATGATTATCAGCTTTGTTTTTATTATTATTATAATTAGAGAGTTTTGTTCATTTTGCTTTATACGACGTGGTTGAAAACCTTAAGTTAAAAAAAAATAGTCTTAACTTTTACATTTTACATGAATATTGTTATTTTCAATATCACTCCTAATTCGTGAATGAATAATGTCAGTTTCTTGTATTTTGTATATATATATATATATATATATACACACACACATATACTTTAATTAATAAGAAGAGGTCGTCGGTACTAATGCATACTAAGTTACTTTTATTTACTTAAACTGTGGAGATATACTTCTTAGTAGACGATACGTTA
>NW_013668380.1:3616-9518 GCF_000517525.1 Limulus polyphemus | reverse complement strand
AGTTCTTGTTATTTGTTATATATATATATATATATATATACACACACACATATACTTTAATTAATAAAGGTCTCCGGGTCTTAAATGCATACAAAGTACTTTTTTGCTTTAAAAACTGTGAAGCATTCTCTTGTAGCAAGTCTTAAGAAGTTGTTGAGCCTGAAAGTTTGAATTATTAAAGGGAGTGTTTAAATATATATGGAGTTGAATGTTTATCAACTTCAAATAAATTATTTTGCTGAATATGTATAATTAATATCGTTTTGGAATAAACAGATCGTTTGTGAAAATGGGTAATATCATTAACGTAATGGTGTAGCAGAAAATAAAGTAAGATTAATTCGAGGTAAAGTAAAGTTATTAAAATTAAATCAGAAGTTGTTATACCTTTATTGTTATTAATTACGTATTTTTACTGATGTCAGATATTAATTTTAAGCACATTTAATTCGCATGGAAGAAATTACGTTTACTATGTGCATGACACAGTACAACTCTTTGTTGAAGTTGTAACGCGCATTACAAAATGTGGGTGGTAAAATATCAGTGAAATATAACTTTCCCCCTTTTTTTATAACCTTTTATTTGTCATGTTTTCATGCTATATAATTCAGGCCCTCTTTGAGTGCATTGAATCATTCTTTAACTTTCAAAGTTTTCTTCTCCTTTTTTTTTTCAACAAACCATGTCTTCCTTTTAGAATAAATAAAGCAATTCGATTTGTCGTACGCCAAGTGCCTCTAAATGACAATAGAACACAGTGGTGAATGATAATTCGGTGTACGCCAATGATGCGTTTTGTGTATTTGTACATATGTAGACTCAAATTACCAAAGGCGAAAATAAATCTCGCATTATGACTTGTATTTTTTATTAAAGTTTTCAGTTACTTGAAAGTTGTATATGCTTTGGTCCAAGTTTTAATTCGTTGAGTTGTGTTATCGTTATCATTTAAACATGAAGCTAATTTATGTCCAAAATATTTCAATTTTAATAGCCGCCCAAAGAACTTAATGTTTTATCCTTATATGAAACAAAAATTGTAAGTATCACTGGAGCAAACATCGCACAGTTAACTATTCCTTCACGTCATTTACAATTTAAATTGGCCTTGGTGCTCAATAGATTACTTCTAGAGAGAGAAAAAAAAGGAGTATAGATTTTTCTATTGCCATATGGATTTAATCACTGACAGGCTTATCATCATTTCTCGCTGCTTTTCACTAATATAGATAATATCCATTATCGGCGATCGATTTGCGGTTTTTGAATAAGTTTTGTGACTTTGCGAATAAGTTATTCAAAGTAAAAACAAAAGAGTTAGTCATGGAAAGGTGTTTTGTGAAAAGTGGAATAAAATTTGACAAAGTCTGTAATATGTGTGAAATAACGATGAATACGTTTGAATAAGTGATGTTGGAATATAAAAAACAAACAAATTTTGTAAAATTGTTGAATGGTTAAAGAAAAACTGCTTTCTGTGTAAGTTTTGAAGTTCCAATGATTATTTTTATCTGAGTTCGTGTAATTTCATTTATATGAAAGCTAGATACACAAGTTACAGAAACAAATCCAATGATTTAGTTAAATATTAATTATTTCGCTTTTGTTATTTGACTGTAATTATGTTAATATGAAATAAATTTTGTCTCTTAACTTTCTTTGTATTCTAATAGTTCAGCTTTCCAAGTGTATTATACGATTGCCTGATTATTTAGAATGATACGATATGCACAACAGTCCTAAGAATCTTTCAGCTTGCCAGTCTAATCATAGTCTAAATACAAAACGTATTATAGAAATAAGTTTAAGTTTCGTTTTTCTATCCATGTAATGTGGCTTACCAGCTATTTAAAAGCAAAACTTTAAAAAGTAATAAATGGTGGGCCCAGAACACTACTTATGGGAAATCGCACTCAGTTTCCGATTTGGGCGCTAATATTTCAGCAATATAATTTTGTTAGAAAGCCCAGTTTAATCATTTAAGCCATGCCTCAAAAAACAAGTCGGGGTTTTTCACTTATTTCAACTATGTCGCACGCTAAAAAAGCTCTTGTGTGGAGGGGGTAGGCTCATATCGATAGCTGAATAGTTTGTTCATAAACCACGTTACGCTCCAAACAGCTGGTAAAAGAAACAAGAGGGAATCCTAAAATTCGTTTAGGCAAGATTAGAGAGATATTTTTATTACAAGCGTCGAGCGTTCGTATACCCGATTCGATTTTATTACTCATCAGGATCTCTACCAGCTTATCCCCAAATTGAAATTCTTTTAGGCATGATTAAATAAATTTATATATGAGACTTTGGGCGTGGTCAAATGCATCAATCGAAAGGGTTCGATCTTCTGAGTCCAGCACTTTATTAGTTCTCAAATCGATCAAGAGATGATGGAGCTATGAGCTAAAAGTTTGTACTTGGAAGAAAGAAAAAAAGCCATTCTATGAGCTGCAGCTAAAAACTCGTACCGGTAGCTAAAAAGTTTGTTTGCAAACCTCACCTCTAAAATGCTGATAGAGAGTTGGATTGTGCGAATATCTCAAAAGTAGTGTTTCTAACTTCCGAACATTTCTATTATTCAGCGGGTTCGTTTAGATTACTTCGGGGAAATAATGAGAAGCTCAGTCCACATAATAAAATTTATTTATTTCTCGACGTTTTCTACAGTTTGCCTTCACTTGTACACAAATAGTAAGCCTAAATGCACAAACAATGTTTCAACATTAACTCCACAGGTAACTTCGGCAGGTTACTCGAACCAGTGGCGTAACAACAAAAGATGGGTCTCCCTGCATAAGAAGTAATTGCCCCCCCCCTACATTTATTTCCCTATATTTGTAGTTACGATTCTGGCTGATTAATATTATCGAGTTAAAATAATAGTGCAGCTACCCTTTAGTTCAAACAAATTTTATGTTTCTCCCCTTGTCGGTAATGGTGGGGGCATACTTACACGGCATTGGAGCTGCAGTAGCCGGAGGTGAACTGTATAAACTACTACAGTATGTGATGAAGCGTAATAGCGGCATTATGGACTATGTTTATGTAATGTAATACACATGTGGACCACATGCTGTAAGAACATTACATGGAGTGACTCATTAGTGTTTTTAGGTACATTAACACAAAAAAGGGTATGGTAAAAAATAGGAACAAACCAATGGAGGCATGGAAACAAAGGATTTGAACTTGATGTTAAGAACTGGTTAATATTAGGTTAATTGTGATGAATAACCTAAAAAGTATTACTGGGAAATGCAGTTTACCTATTATTTTCATTGATACTGAGTGAAAGTTTCATTTCTGATGTTGATATATTCTGCAGGTGGTGATTTTTTTCGTGGAAGAGACAGTAAAAAAGAAACTCGCAATATAGCGAGAGAGAGAGTGGGAAAACAGTTTTACCTAAAGTTTTCACTTAGAACACAGTTTTACCTGGTGTTTCACATAAGCATAGTCGAACGATATTTGAACTTGATCAAACTGAAATATTTGTGAGTGGGTAAAATTTTCTGTACCACATGTAACTCAAAGATAATGGCTTACTTATATATCATAACAAATGCAGTTAATGATCATAACTGAACATTACAAACCTCTTAATATTTGCTCTCAACTAAACCCTTGACCAATTAAAACTCACTCAACCTTTGAATTTGAATTCAGACTTTCAGTATTTAAGGTCAAGTTCCAACCACAGTCAGTCTCTGATTGACTAGCTAATGGTTTTCATGTCTTGTCCTATTTGGAGAAGCTGTTTGATTACTGAGATTGACCCTTCAACTTTTTGTAGCTGTGAATCTGCCGAGTTTCTTCAGAATGCACAACACTATTTCTTAAGCGAGGGAGCCCAGAGATGAATATGCTTTGCTAGTTAATGTATCTGACATGAAAGAGCTCACAGAATTTGTGGTCAGGTTGGCCCTGCACTATCCAAGGGCTATGTTACTATTTTCAATGACAGAGGATCTCACAAGTGCTGTGATGAGTAGTATTCCTTCACCCAAGGATAACCAATAATAGCAATGCCAGCCGCACGCCACCCAGTAGCTTTTTCGGTTGCCACTTCTCACACTGTTAAGGAAAGATGGTGTTTCATTATTGTAGGATTTGAAATCTCCCTAACTTCTAGATGGTGCCTTTATTATTTCATGTGCAACCTTAATAGATTCTAGTCAATTCTTGCCAATTGCAAAGCTTTCTTCATGGATGTACACCTGCTTTGCTTCAGATTAATTCTCATAACTTTGTCTGTTATGGTATCTATAAATTGGTCATGCGCCAACGAATCCATCACTTCACAAGGAATTTCCAGGTAAGATAATTAGACAATCCTTTCGAAATCTTCTGCAAGTTTGATTAAGGTCTCTTCCTTCCTCAGTACCCTATTCTGGAACTTTGCTCTGTATACTTCTTTCTGATGTGACACTTCAAATCTGCTGGATAAGTCAGCTACCAATGCTTTATAGTTGTTACGGTTATCAGCTAGAAGGTTATTTAATGTCAAATCTAGTCCTTTTTAAATGGGCCACAGGATGGGTAGCTTGTTGTTCATTATTCCACTCATTCACTGCAAATTATTTCAAACTGAGCTTGGTATGACTCCTATGGTAATTTTCCATCATAATTTGTTGGTTTTGTTATTGGCTGATGTTGCACTGGCTAGTATTGGATATACAAGACTGTTTAGTGTAAGAGTTATTATTTAGTCATCTAATATTTACTGATTATTTAGTTTTCTTAACAACAGTTTTAAAAGTAATTATTTTAAAGGTGATAGTTATGACAAATTGCGTTACGTAGCTCGGTAAGAGTCGTACGTTGTGTGTGTAGTTCAATTGTTGTAATTTGACGTCACATACTGGAACCTTCTGTATTTTTCTCGTTGTCTTGAGTGAGTATTGTTACGTTACATCATATATAGGCAAGTTAAGTGAAGATAGAAAAAGGTTAGTCAGTGAACGAAAACGTGAAGTTAGCCGGCGTGTGAGTGAATATCCTTAACGGGTGATTTCTATTGTGTGTTTCACAGCTGTATTGTAACAACAGATAGGAAAAATAATTTGTCTTGTCAATTGGGTTCTAAAGTAACTAGACCAGACCGTGTGGACGTTTGGCGAAAGAAAAAAAAAGAGACGATTATTGAAAGCTCTGGATGCAACTATGGTAGCCAACAAATTCAGTCAGAAAAACATCAGTGATTGTTAGTTTAGCTGTAACGGGCGATATTTTAAAGTGAGTTTAACCTTTTCAGAATGGGCTCAGTCCGTTGGACTGACCTCATACCCATTTTATGCTTGTTATAGTTTTCATGCTTAACTTTTAAATTAGTAAGCGAATGTTAACGAAGTTTGGCAGATTATTAGTTAACATTACAATGCTTTCATACGCAAAATGTCAATTTTTTAAATTAATTCTTAAGGTTTATTAAGCAACGTTCTCATACCGTTTTTTTTTCTTTTCACATGTTACCTATCCAACATACAAAGTAATTTTCATTTTGAGATTAAAAATGTTTTTATATATCAGAAAAATTTCAAATTTCACATGTGAAATCTTTATAATGTCCAGATAGTTATCAAATGTTTCATAAGTAAGAACTATATATTTTATCTGTTACTTTCACTAACGAATCTCTACGGGTTCCATAGATTTGACCAATCTCGTAACCAACATAAAAAAATAGGAAATAAATATATATTATGCTTCTTTCGTTCTAGAATGACTACAGTTTATAACACGAAAACATAAATGTTTAGACTAAATAGCTTAAATTTCATAACATTATACTGGCTAACATTACAGAAGTTGTAATGATGCGGCGCATGTGCACTCATGTTACCATATCCAATAATATAAAATTGACCTTTAGTGTTTACAAAGTGACCCTGTCTTGGCTGTG
>NW_013668380.1:0-2714 GCF_000517525.1 Limulus polyphemus | reverse complement strand
GAACCCGCGACCCTCAGATTGTGAGTCGAGCGCCTTATCCACCTGGCCATGCCGGAAGAAATATCAACCAATGATAATGTGAAAACACTATATATTGGCTACAAAACTAACATTGAACCCCTTGAGAAAATATTAAGGCAGGATAATTTAGAATCATATACAAATATCCGAACACCATTAAAAATAACCTATCTTCAAATAGAAAAACAACTGAAGATAAAAAAAAAACACAAAGCGTTTATATTATACCATGCCAATCCTGTGAGAAAGGTTGTGTAGCTGAAACCGGAAGTGTTGACACTAGAGTTTCTGAGGATTAAAAAGACATAAAATATGGAACCAAAACAATGCCATTTTTCTTCATATGAGAGATTCTGCCCATCAAATTGATTGGAAATCAACAAGAACTTTATACAAAACGGATAACTACATAAAAAGAAGAATCGTCGAAAGTTGTTTAATTAAAATACTGCCTAATTTTAAAACCTCCCAAGGTCACTTTAAACTTAACATCTTCCTGACCTCCTGTGTCCTTAAGGGAATTCCAAGATCAGGGGGTCACGTAGGCGTTTGTTGACCAGTTTTTTCCTGCCAGAAGACAACGTGAGACTGAGTAGGACGCACGAATGTGTTGAAACTAGTTTCTCTAATATCAGACTTCTGACAGTTTGTTCCGTTTTCTGTGGTATATCGCAGATTGTGTAGTAAGAAACAGAAAGGAGAAAAATCATTCGTTTTGTCAAATGGGTTCTAAAGTAACTGAACCAGCCTGTGTGGACTTTGACAAAAAAGAGAGAATTATATGGTGTTTTAGATACAACTGTGGTATCCTGTTGTGTAAATAATACTTGTACATACGTTTGACTTGTTTTGAATATATATTATTTTAAAACAAGTGGATTGCGTGCTGTCCGTTTATTGTTCGAATTTATCACCAACAAGTCGCAGACTCCTACTGTAAAAGAAACCCAGCCCACATATATGAAACCCTGACAGCCAGCTAAGTTCTGGCTAGATTATTACAATAACAGATGGCACAACAGCAATGGTAATAAACGTAGACCACATAAACTCTCCAATTCCATATCTTTTCATGGTACTTTAGGTTGAAATTCTAGGCAATGCAAAAATAGATGGTTTGTTTTATCATTGCATTGAATGGTTCGTTTTATTCAGTCAATTATGCTCTTTTCTATCTCATTCTAGTCATTTTTACTTTGCTTTTGACTTCGTTAGTGTCCTTTGGTACTTCATCAATCTTGTCATTACAATTTATGTTTCTTTAATCTCATTGTTGTAATCTCCCTGTGCAATTTTTAATTTGCTTTTGATTTCGTCAATGCCCTTTTGTACTTCTTCGTTCTTGTCGTTACATTTTTTCATGCTTCTTTAATCTCATTGTTGTAATCTTTCTGTACATCTCCAATAGCCTAACCAGTCTTGTTTTCTGTAAGTAGTATGCCTATGTCTTTCAACTCCTTTCTTAAATTATTGTCACATTCTTCAGGTATTTTTTTCTATGTCTTTCTTCTTGGTTTTCTTTAAATTTTATATCACTTCTAATTTTCGGTCTCTTTCCTCCGCATCTTATCTGAATAATTTCACAATATTTTTCTCAGGTGGTTTCATCTTCAACAGTTAAAATTTAGTCAAAGTTATGTTATATTTTCACAAAAATAATATTCCTCTTCTGACACCGGTGTTATAGCGTTGTTCTTTTGTCGGCTGGTTTTTTATATTATCTGGTGAAAATAATTTAATGTTCAGTGCAGATTATTAGAATAAATTACTTTATTTTCTCCTTTAACGTTTCTACAAGCTTAAACATTTGTAAACTGTCGTATGCCTACGTTACATATAACGTTAACTAACATAAAACAAATAAACATAGTTGTACATAGTATGTATTTTTGTCTGTTTTAAAGGAAAGCCACATTGGACTACTGCTGTGTCCACCGTGAGGAATCCAACCCCGGATTTTAACGTTGCAAATCCGTAAACTTACCACTGAGGGACTTGTACAAAGTAACTCGATAAGCATGATAGCAAACACAGATCTAAATACAGTGCCGTAGTCACGGGGGCGCGACAGGTCGCAATGCGCCTTCTAAAAATCTGCCTTAAAAAATAAAATAATGCCTCCATAGGCCTCAAAAACATTTTAAAACAATTTATAGCCTAAAACCTTTAACCGATCGCACCCGGCAAGTGATGACGTCATAACGTGACTGCGCCGTGATTAGTTGAATACGCAGATCTGTTACAGGACGAAAGACAGACATCGGATTGAAAAAATCGGCACGACACACTCTTGGCCTGGTCAAAACACGCATTTAATGTATTCATCACTTTACTCTAGCTGGCCTGTGGTCTGAGATATCGTGTCACAACGCCACAAACACACAAAACTGATACTTAAATAACTTAATTTGTAATTAATACTTTAACAGTTTAACAGTAATATACTAAATAGGGCTCTAATTTTACAAAGGTGGTAAAAATTGTTCCTGTATTAATTCACGAAATGAATGTAATTAATATTCAAATAATTTTCTTCACTGCATTATTTCTCTTTTTTTGTTGTTGTCATCACTGGATCATATAAAGCTATCTTGACGATTCTGTCGGACATTGCCACAAATGAGAAGAACGCATTCTTACCTGAAATAATGGTGGAGGCAATCGGATTGTTGAAGCTGATCAAAAAGAAACCC
>NW_013668379.1:163557-165445 GCF_000517525.1 Limulus polyphemus | reverse complement strand
GGTTGATAATACTACTGGTGTTGTAGGTTATATACTGGTTGGTAATACTACTGTTGTTGTAGGTTATATACTGGTTGGTAATACTACTGGTGTTGTAGGTTATATACTGGTTGGTAACATTACTGTTGTTGTAGGTTATATACTGGTTGGTAATACTACTGGTGTTGTAGGTTATATACTAGTTGGTAATACTACTGCTGTTGTAGGTTATATACTGGTTAGTGCAAGTTGATCAAGTTAAAATGACACGTGTTAACAATTCATTAATAACGAACATGCCATCGTTTCATGTTAAAGTTAAACACGATTTACACTAAGTATCAGCATCTTAAGCACACGAGTGCTAATCGGTTACCTTGAGGACCCATATACAGACGTCCCTAATATTGAACCACTAACCAACCAGTAGCACCAGCTGCCACAGGGGCTTTGAACGGAATAACAGTATTAACTATTACTTTTATAACGCGCCTACAGCTGAAAGTGCAGAATACGTTCAATAGCTATCGATCCGCAAACCGATACGCTAACAATTAATTTATTAGTTCAGTTGTTTGAAACTAATTAATTTTCTTCATGTTACCGGATCAACAAAACGTATATATTATATTCTGTGTTGAGAAATTACTGTATGCAATTTATAATTAACAAAACAAATATCTTAAAAAGAGAAGTGTATATAATGAAGATTCCTTTGAATGATACCAGTTATTTACGACAGAATAATCACTCGCAGTCTTTAGAAGGAGAGAGAAATGGTTGGTAAAAATCCATCATAATTACGTTTAGATCCGATGTAAAACAAAAACTTTATACATTTTGTACCGAAACTGTATCGTTATGTACGGAAATTAAAATGTTTTATTGACTCTTCTAAGGTTCATGGTTGGTGTCTCTTTATCGCAAAAACTAGCTTCGTATTTTGGTACTGTGGGAGCGCTATAAGAGTGACGGTCAAATCCCACTATTCAGCCAGACGAGAGAAGCCCAAGAGTTGGCGGCGGTTACTGATAAATAATTGCCTTCCTTCGTGTCTGTCACACCAAACTTAAGAACTGCTATATGCAGAGAGCTCTTGTAAAGCTTTGCGCGAAAATTCTAAAACAAACAACCTTAATAAGGTGAATGTAGTAATGATGATAAACAAACAAAGGAGGGGGGGGGGGTAAACTAAAAGTTTTATCGTAAGACTATTTATACTCCGGGTTGTAGTTCAAAGGAGAAAGAGCTGTGCGGGTTGTATAGAAGTTTACAGAATAATCTTTGGTTGGCAAAAAGCCAAGATCCATGTCTAGTTTCTTTGCTTTCACACAATACCAGCTAGATTCAAGTATACGTCAAGATAGATAGATACATACACGCAGTGGTGAATCGTGCGGCCAAAACAACCCGCAAGGCAAATTGTGTGTTATTGACAGGAGTGATAGTTTAGCAATATTCCACTTTCTGTAGTTCCGACTGTCGTAATCCATATTTTTAGTGGATGTTCTCTAATGGACTCTTATTTCATATTCCAAATTTCCAGGCAATCCTTTGAGAAACACATGAGATATAAAATTTCCAATTGTGATTGAATTTCTTCCTGTTTTCTTTTCTTCGCACCGAAAGCACAGAAAAGTTATTTGTGAAAAAATATGCTTGACTTTGATGGATTTTTTTTCAAATTTGGTACGCTGACAGGTGTTTATAACCTACAATTAGGTGTTACATTTGGTCTGAATATAATCCACATGTGCAAAGTTAATCAACAAAAACAGCTTAATTTGGACTCAAGTTCTTGCGCACGCCCACGCAAATATCACGTGAGCTACCGGCCTGAAATTTTTACCACAGTTTCATCTAAAATAAAAGTGGACAGTGTTTATTTTTTGTCTATTCGGATAAAGAC
>NW_013668379.1:160622-163472 GCF_000517525.1 Limulus polyphemus | reverse complement strand
GATAATAGGGTTGGGATCCTAAAGCTAATGTTGGTTACTTTCGAGTGTTATTTTCTTATTTGCTGTGACTTGTTGGTGTGTATTGACAAAAAGTCATGATATCTAATCAAAAACACCTTAGGTGTGAAAAAAAAAGGCGCGGCCAAATAAGGTTTGTGTGCGCGACTTAAAGGAATGAAATCAAAATTGGCGGCCAGACTGATAGCTGCACTTATAGCATTGATAACAATTTTACAGCAAATATTCATTCATTAGTTAGCTATACTGTGTTTTTTGCTTTATCCACCATCATGCCCCAAGTTGAACAGAAAACAAGGCCTGGCTAACTAATGATTCAGGTTTACATTGACCTTCTGCTATGATCATGAAAAAGTAATATTAGTTATTTCATTTTTAATTTCTGTTAGGCGGGAAATGTACCATAAAAAATAAGCAAAATAACGTTGCTACGACGGCATAATAGAACAGAATAAATATGTTTTTGGATCATATCACTTAATTTTTTTTTAATTTTACGGGTTCTAAAGATTGTTTTCAAATGTACCATTATTATCTATTGTAAACACATTTTAATTATAAATGGGAATTACTTACAATATGCGCAGAATATTTGATCCTAGTGCTATAAATTGTTTAAAAATGTGATGTTATTATTTATTACTTGGTTAGATAAATCGTATTAACAACTGTACAATTTCGTAAGAGAAAGTATGTGAGAATAAGCTTAGACTTTCTCCAAACAGCTATTGTAAATAGTAGTTTCTTATATTGATAACAGATGGAAGCACAGTATGCACAGACTGTTTGACATTATAATTGTAACTCAGCCGATTGGTACAGCAAATATTCATGATTGTTGTAAAACAAAGTTAGCGGCCTAGCTAACTAGGTAATTAATATTTGTTGGAAAATTCTTATCAATGCTATAAGTGTAGCTACCAGTGTATCCGCCAATTTAAGTCGCACGCTGAATCCATTTTTGGCCGCACCTTTTTTTCACACCTAAGGTGTTATTGATTAGATATCATAACTTTTTGTCAGTACACACAAACAAAGCACATCATATAAGAAAGTGACACTCGACAGTAACCAACATTAGCTTTAGGATCGCAACCCTATTATTCGGAACAGACCTTTACTGTACATAACAAACCAAATTCTTTGAAATGTATGGTGGTAGTTTTTCCTCTCTAAAGCATTGTTAATAGCTTCCTTTATAGTAACGCCATGGAATTTAGTTTTACGGTTTCTTCTCATCACCCTCGTTCAATCGGTACAGCCGTATCAAGCATCATTATTTATGCTCTTTGCTTAAACTAATATCACGTGACGCTAAACACTTTTTATTTAGGATAATTTCACAAAATTAGTAAATTTGTGCTGAAAAGTTGGTAATGAATAATCAATAATAACCATCCACCCGTATGATTCGTATGAAAACTGGAGCTAGAAACTGCTAATCTAGTTTGCCTGGCCTCACCAATACTTATGTATCTGCACGTTCTTTCACCTTATAGTTTTGCTTCTCTATATCAGCCATCTTTAATCCGAATCACAAAAAACTTAAAAAACGGCCCATTTCTACTCTTAGGTAAAGCTGTAGTAAAAATGTTAGACCGATAGCTCACGTGACTTTTACGTAGGCGTGCGCAAAAATTTTCATTAAATTTTAGTAGTTTTTGTTGAATAACTTTACATATGTGGCTTATATTTACGCCAAATGAAACTCCTAATCATAGGTTATAAAGATCTATCAGTGTACCAAATTTGAAAACAAAATCCATAAAACTTAAGTATGTTTTTCTATGAAATAAAGTTTCCATACTTTTAGTGCGAAAAAAGAGAGGAAGAAACTCAATCAAAATTGGAGATGTTATATATCAGGTATTTCTCAATGGATTGCCTTGAAATTTGGTATGTCTAGTAAGAGTTCAGTAGAGCACATCCACTAAACATATGTGATAGTTTGGATTACCACAGTCCGAGCTACAGAAGGTGGAAAATCGCTAAACTATCACTCATGTTAAAAACACAGTGTGTCCTGCAGGTTGTGTTTTTTTTTTTTTTTTGGAGAAAATATAATCATATACATTAAAAGAAGGACGATGTTTTACTTCAGAGCGCCATTGAGCTTTGGTTTGTTTGAATTTCGCGCTAAGCTACACGAGGGCTATCTGCGCTAGCCATCCCTAATTTGGCAGTGAAAGACTATAGGGAAGGCAGCTAGTCATCACCACCCACCGCTAACTCTTGGGCTACTCTTTTATCAACGAATAGTGGGGGTTACTTCACACGCAGATACAAAGAAATTGTGATTGTTCATAATCAAGACGTGTGAATACATATTTAAACAGTGACTTCACACACACAAATAAATGGTGATGGTTCATAATCGAGACGTCTGAATGCACATTTAAACAGTGACTTCACACACAAACACAAAGAAATGGTGATGGTTCATAATCGAGACGTCTGAATACATATTTAAACAGTGACTTCACACACAGACACGAAGAAATGGTGATGGTTCATAATCGAGACATGTGAATACACATTTAAACAGTGACTTCACACACAGACACAAAGAAATGGTGATGGTTCATATGGAGACGTCTGAATACATATTTAAACAGTGACTTCACACACAGACACAAAGAAATGGTGATAGTTCATAATCAAGACGTGTGAATACACATTTAAACAGTGACTTCACACACAGACACAAAGAAATGGTTATGGTTCATAATCGAGACGTGTAAATACACATTTAAACAGTGACTTCACACACAGACACAAAGAAATGGTGATGGTTCATATGGAGACGTCTGAATGCACATTTAAACAGTTACT
>NW_013668379.1:158421-159847 GCF_000517525.1 Limulus polyphemus | reverse complement strand
TAATCGAGACGTCTGAATACATATTTAAACAGTGACTTCACACACAGACGCAAAGAAATGGTGATGGTTCATAATCGAGACGTCTGAATACATATTTAAACAGTGACTTCACACACAGATACGAAGAAATGGTGATAGTTCATAATCGAGACGTGTGAATACATATTTAAACAGTGACTTCACACACAGACACGAAGAAATGGTGATGGTTCATAATCGAGACGTGTGAATACATATTTAAACAGTGACTTCGTTAAGGTTACTGGAGTAGTTTGAATTTGTCAGCTGATTTATACTTGTTGTATGTAATGTATTGGGTTTTTAACTAAAAAGGATATGGTAACTTTAAAAGGACAAAGATGTTAAAATCTGTGCAGGTTTTGTAGTCAGGAATGTGTAGCCAGATTTTAGGGCCACGTTCTGAAAGCGATGTTATATTTAACTCAATTCCTTTTTTTATTGTACTTTGATTTTTGTGTTAGTTTTATGGTATCCTGATATACAAAGTACAGTCTGAGAGTTTCTTAAAACTAAAGTGCCACTGGTTTATAGTTTTTGTTTATTGTTTCAGATGATAATAAATTTGGCAGATTAGTTATCAATAGTGCCGCAGTAAGAAATGTTGCTGTGTTATATAAACCGTATAAAACACGGGCTTGATTAAGAGTAATAGCAGCCTCTACTCTCCGTTGATGTGTTATTTGTGTAATAACGCCGTTAATTCAGCACCGCTATCTCTCCGAATAACTTCTCACTTATTTATCTTCAACAACTCGAGCAGTTTAAAATTGCTTCTGCCTGCTGGGCTGCGCAGTCTTTCCATTTCCTGACAGTCTCTTTCGAAAGATCCCCGTGGGGCCCACTGCTAGTGATGTTCAACAGAAGAGCAACATAAAATTGATGCTGTTTGAGAGCATTGTTCGCTCATACTGTAGCGTATCCTTTATCTGAACAGCGTGGAGTATATCACTTATCTTTGTCTGCAGCAACGTAGTCTCAACTGAAAGAAGGGACAAGGTGCGAAGGTTCCACGTATAAAAATGTATCAATTTCCTTTCAGAACCAAAAGAAAATGGAGGTGATAAAAAGTACTTGAGAATGACAAGTGCAGCTTCACCAATGTTTTGTGATTATTTTAAACAAAGAGTGCAGGGTAATTTTTCTTGTCTATTTATCGCAGAGTGCCAAGTAATTCTTTTTTGTCTCTTTTTTTTATCGTTAAGAGTGCAGAGTAATAGCTCGTGTCTGATTATTTAGAACAAAGAGCGCAGAGTAACTTGTCTTTATTTAAGGCTAAGAGTGCAGAGTAATTTCTCGTGTCTCTTTATTTGGGACCAAAAGCACAGAGTAATTTCTCGTTTCTATTTATTTAGGACTAAGAGTGCAGAGTAATTTCTCGTGTCTCTATTTAGGAGCCCCCCCCCCT
>NW_013668379.1:156768-157421 GCF_000517525.1 Limulus polyphemus | reverse complement strand
GTGTCTCTTATTATAGGACTAAGAGTGCAGAGTAATTTCTTGTGTCTTTATTTAGGGCTAAGAGTGCAGAGTAACTTCTTGTGACTGATTATTTAGAACAAAGAGTGCAGAGTAATTTCACCGGACTGATTAGTTTGGAAACGTCTGGTCTATCAGTGAAGTGATTAAACAAATGAAGTTTTGGTGTTGGCTGTCGCTGGTGGCGATCCTTCACTTTCAATTGTGTCCAATATTTGAACAGCATCATGTATAAAATTGGTTTCTACACTGTATATAATGAGTTACTATAAGTGGCACACTTATTTTAGTGAAGTCCAAATTTTCAAATTTGTGTTTAGTTAACGAGGTCTGGCATTTGTTAAATATTTTACTCAACATATATTTGTAGCAGAGTTTTGGAGTTCTCAATCCAAAAATTTATGATGGACATTTGAGAATTATCACTTTAAAGGAAAACATAGCGGAAAACAAAATGCGTAAAAATACAATGTAACACCATGTAAGCCAAGCAGTTTTAACCTAGGAAGATCCATAAAATCAACATTTCATACAATGTAACTCCATGTAAGCCAAGCAGTTTTAACCTAGGAAGATCCATAAAATCAACATTTCATACAATGTAACACCATGTAAGCCAAGCAGTTTTAACCTAG
>NW_013668379.1:155647-156758 GCF_000517525.1 Limulus polyphemus | reverse complement strand
TCTATTTAGGAGCCCCCCCCCCTCCAGTGGCACAGCGGTATGTCTGCAGACTTAAAACGCTAGAATCCGGGTTTCGATACCCGTGATGAGCAGAGCACAGATAGCCCATTGTGTAGCTTTGTGCTTGATTACAAACAAACAAATCTATTTAGGACTAAGAGTGCAGAGTAATTTCTTGTGACTGATTATTTAGAATAAAGTGTGCAGAGTAATTTTTCTTGTCTTTATTTAGAACTATGAGTGTATAGTAATTTCTCTTTTGTCCTTATTTAGGGCTAAGAGTGCAGAGTAACTTCTTGTGTCTTTTTACTTAGGACTAAGAGCGTAGAGTAATTTTTCATGTTTCTTTATTTAGAACCAGGAGTGCAGAGTAACTTTTTGTGACTGATTATTTAGAATAATGGCTCTCATGTCTCTATTTAGGGCTAAGAGTGCAGAGTAATTTCCCTTGTTTATGTTTTGGACTAAAAGTGTAATTTCTCCTATATCTATTTGCAGATTAATTTATCATGTGTCTTTATTTAGGGCTAAGAGTGCAGAGTAATTTCTCGTGTCTCTTTATTTTCGATTTAGAGCGCAGAGTAATTTCTCGTGTCTCTTTATTTAGGAGTTAGAACGCAGAGTAATTTCTCATGTCTCTTAATATAGAACTAAGAGTGCAGAGTAATTTCTCTTGTCTCTTATTATAGGACTAAGAGTGCAGAGTAATTTCTCTTGTCTCTTATTATAGGACTAAGAGTGCAGAGTAATTTCTCTTGTGTCTTTATTTAGGAGTTAGAACGCAGAGTAATTTCTCATGTCTCTTAATATAGAACTAAGAGTGCAGAGTAATTTCTCATGTCTCTTAATATAGAACTAAGAGTGCAGAGTAATTTCTCATGTCTCTTAATATAGAACTAAGAGTGCAGAGTAATTTCTCATGTCTCTTAATATAGAACTAAGAGTGCAGAGTAATTTCTCTTGTCTCTTATTATAGGACTAAGAGTGCAGAGTAATTTCTCATGTCTCTTAATATAGAACTAAGAGTGCAGAGTAATTTCTCATGTCTCTTAATATAGAACTAAGAGTGCAGAGTAATTTCTCATGTCTCTTAATATAGAACTAAGAGTGC
>NW_013668379.1:151191-154757 GCF_000517525.1 Limulus polyphemus | reverse complement strand
GAGGGTTCGAATCCCGTCCCATCAAACACGCTCGCCCCTTCAGCCGTTGGAGCGTTATAATGGAGTAGCTCAAGAGTTGGCGGTGGGTGGTAGTGACTAGTTGCCTTCTCTCTAGTCTTTCACCGATAACTTAGGAAAGGCTAGCGCAAATAGACCTAGTCTAGCTATGCGCGAAATTCAAAGCAAACTGTAACTTGAAATGAAATAGTACATAATCAGTAATAAACTCAAAACGAGACTGTTATAGTCTAGGTTGTTGTTCTTCAATTTAGATGTTTTTATTGTTTTAGGTTGTATATAGAGGGTCTAACGTCACGTGACGGGCACGTGGCATATAATAACTAGAACTTCTTTTAAAACTTAAGGAAAAATGTGAACAGTATGAATAGGCTAGTTAGATCAAAGTTTGTTGACCGGTTGAGTTGTTACAGCGAGTTTGTTACAATGTTTGATTAATCAGTTGGATTATCGAGCTTGTTCGTCGGTTTCGTTTATTTCGAAATATAGAAACGAAAAGTGTCAGATGTACGAGAAAATTAGCGTGTTAGTTGTGACTGCTCAGCATTATTTGTGAAGTTAGGCCTTTTGTTAGTACGTGAAACCGTTAAGTGTAGAACTTGTAGTCGTATAAGTAAAACATTTTCGTTAGTGAAGTGGACAGTTCTTTCCATAATATCTTACTCATTAATTCAATAGAATCCACTATCAACAATAGAAACTGTTACAACAATACGCGAAGGCAATGAGTTAATTTCCTACTAATCATTTCTATTAGATATAACAGTGCTATTAACAACAGAAAAGTTCTCGGTCTTACTAAACAGAAAGCTAATATACGGGTTTGAAGTCGTATATGTATATACTAGATACTTATATAATAATAACACACACACATAAAACTACATCTGACATGATGGTATTATACAAGGTATGTTTACATGTAAAACTACACCTGACATGATGGTATTATACAAGGTATGTTTACATGTAAAACTACACCTGACATGATGGTATTATACAAGGTATGTTTACATGTAAAACTACACCTGACATGATGGTATTATACAAGGTATGTTTACATGTAAAACTGCATCTAACATGATGGTATTATACAAGGTATGTTTACATGTAAAACTGCATCTAACATGATGATATTATACAAGGTATTTTACATGTAAAACTACATCTAACATGATGGTATTATACAAGGTATGTTTACATGTAAAACTACATCTAACATGATGGTATTATACAAGGTATTTTACATGTAAAACTACATCTAACATGATGGTATTATACAAGGTATGTTTACATGTTAAACATCTAACATGATGGTATTATACAAGGTATGTTTACATGTAAAACTACATCTAACATGATGGTATTATACAAGGTATGTTTTCAGCACACACGTACCTGATATATGGAGTATTCGATCCAACCTTGTGGGAAGATGTGATAAAGTACTTCCGTCATGGGGAAGTTGCATAGTTTCGTTAATGAATTTCGGATTTCAGAAACAAAACATTTTTCATGACATTAACATTGTTCTCCAAATTCATCAAATACGTAACTTTATGTAACTTAATTAATTTCAACAAACAGTCGTAAATGTAGAAACTCTCGATATGGAAACGTAAACGCTCGTGCACACGTCTTGGTGTATTCAGAACGAGGAGCTGTGTTCTGTGACTGACTGAAATCGGCGGTAGCTTAAAACGGCGGCTTTTTTTCCAGCAGGGGGCAGTGCCTCATTGAATCAGTAATCAGTTGTTATTCCAACTCCTGATGGAGAGCAGTTTGTCTGTTGTCCGTGGTATCTTAGTTCGTTCACTAAAGATTTATTATTATTATTTTTCAATTTCGTAATGTATGTTATTTCTACGCTCTCTGACTGGGGATCTTATGTTGTTCTTTTTTTTTTATCAGATTAGTGATTACAGAAACGTAGAATGATTTTGTTAGAAGTGACTTGTGTTTTTTCGATAGAACTGGATGCTTGATTTGTGAACTACTGTCGATAGCGCTGTATGTTTGATTTATGAACTGTTGTTATAATTGTATGCTTGACTTGTGAACTGTTGGTAGAACTGGATGCTTGACTTGTAAACTGTCGGTAGAATTGTATGTTTGATTTATGAACTGTCGTTACAATTGTATGCTTGACTTGTGAACTGTCAGTAGAGCTGGATGTTTGATTTGTGAACTGTTGGTAGAACTGGATGCTTGACTTGTAAACTGTCGGTAGAATTGAATGTTTGATTTGTGAACTGTCACTAGAGCTGGATGCTTGACTTGTAATATGTTGATAGAACTGGATGTTTGATTTGTGAACTGTCGTTATAATTGGATGCTTGATTTGTAAACTGTCGGTAATGCTGATTAGTAGACAGATACAGTAACTACCTAGTGTTTTTTTATGATTATGATGTTTACATAGAATCTCAGTGATTATATGTGATAATTTCTTGGATGTCTGGCGATGTTTCACACACTGTGATAAACCTGTTTTTGTGATGGTGTAATAATACGTACGTAGACAGACAGATAGGTGTTTGTAGGAGATCATGCTTACAGATAGAAAGACGATTATCATATAGTTAGCTTTCGTTGAAAGTTTCTTGTTTTAAACACAAAGCTAAACAAGTGTGAAGTGTCCATAGCGTACATCGAACCCTGAATTTTAACATTATCAGATTAGTCAGTTATGTCGTTATGATTTATCTTGGGAAATTCAAAAATGGCATCGTATATTTTTCAATTAAATATCTTATAAAGTCAGTATTATGTATATTGTGTTTAACTTATGAATATGCCAAAGACAAGTTTATAACGTGTTTGTTGTTGTTGTTTTTTACACTGCCTTCAGAAATAAGTAAATGTAATAAACTTTATTGATGAAGTACTTCATTTTCTTTAGCCTGGCACACGAACCTACTAAATTCTTGGCGTTTTACATAAATTATTTATGAAAATTATCGTTCGATAATAATTCATTTGCATTCAAACGAAACATTCAAAAAGCTGGAGATCCTTATAATTCCCAAACGAAACATTCAAAAAGCTGGAGATCCTTGTAATTCCCAAACGAAACATACAAAAAGCTGGAGGTCCTTGTAATTCCCTAACGAAACATTCAAAAGCTGGAGATCCTTGTAATTCCCAAACGAAACATACAAAAAGCTGGTGATCCTTGTAATTCCCAAACGCATTTTCTCATATAATGGATGCTAATTTGACACCTCTAAGTCAACAATAAATTATGTGAAGAATGCTTAGTAAAAACAAACTAAATCTCAAGAGGTATTCATATTCCCCTTCTTTGTTTTGTGGCCCCAGCAGGAGTTTTTCGTTCGTATCCTCTTTGAATACCGATGTAAAAAACGGTGACGGACAAGGCTGTGTTGCTGTTGTTTTCCTTTCAGCCAGTAGAAGCGCTAAGAGTCAGTTGCACCCAGATTTAGCAAAGGGAGACGATATTTGTATAGTTATAATTCTAGTATTGCTGGGTAGTTTAAGCATCTATCAATTAATTCAAAAACACAGTAGCAGCAACGTTTACAGTA
>NW_013668379.1:146144-150191 GCF_000517525.1 Limulus polyphemus | reverse complement strand
CATTTTAGAGGGGGGGGATTGCTGGATATATATATCAATACTGATATTTTATCCACTTCATTTTGCCAATAAAAGAGCTAACTTATCGTCATCATCAGTCTATAACGTTCTCTAGAATTCGACTCTCTAACGATGACCCGATACTATGGGTAGAAACTTTATAATTATTACAATCAGAACTTAACTACTGTAAAAGTTGCCGTTATTGTATTTCTGAATTAGTTATTTAATTCAGTAGGTTCCTCACTAAATATGTTTGTTAATACTCCCCTTCATGGCTAAAAGAGATTCCTTAGGAACGCCAAGAATCGCGTGAGCTCGCGCGTCAGATGCTGAAATGTTGTTCAATAGTTAGTTATATATGCACACAGAAACGCACTATGGAAATGTAAGTAGATTAAAATACATCTAAAGAACGTGCGTAATACCAGGCAAATTTGGGAGTGCTGTTTTTTCCCTTTGATCTAAGTAAAAAAAACAGAAAATGTTGAAGAGCGTGAATAAAGATGCTTGATAAAGGTACATTATTTTGCTAGTATACAGGATTAATGTTTGTTGCAGACGTTGCCTATTACACGGCGCATGCTTTGTGCGTAGGTCAAGGTTTACTCGAAAAGTTTTGACCCATTATACAGTGCGTGTTTCTGCATTGGATCTGTGTAGTTTTTATACTACAGCAAAGTTATTTTGTGACTTTATATTGAGCGTATTAGTTATTTGTGTAGTGTACGACTTTATTTATATTGAGTTTATAAGTTTATTTCTGTCAGTTCGCTAGAAAACTTTGTATCGAGATTTCTGCCAGTTCGCAAGAAAACTACCTTATATTAAGGGATATGGTTGATATACTGGTAACTATGCAGAGCTTCACGAAGGGATATGGTTGATATGCTATAATTATGCAGAGCTTCACGTAGAGATAAGGTTGATATACTAGCAATTATGCAGAGCTTCTCGTAAATGGTTGATATACTGGTAACTATGCAGAGCTTCACGAAGGGATATGGTTGATATGCTATAATTATGCAGAGCTTCACGTAGAGATAAGGTTGATATACTAGCAATTATGCAGAGCTTCTCGTAAATGGTTGATATACTGGTAACTATGCAGAGCTTCACGAAGGGATATGATTAATTATGCAGAGCTTCACGTAAATGGTTGATATACTGGTAACTATGCAGAGCTTCACGTAAATGGTTGATATACTGGTAACTATGCAGAGCTTCACGTAGAGATATGGTTGATATACTAGCAATTATGCAGAACTTCACGTAAATGGTCGATATACTGGTAACTATGCAGAGCTTCACGTAAATGGTTGATATACTGGTAACTATGCAGAGCTTCACGTAAATGGTTGATATACTGGTAACTATGCAGAGCTTTACGTCGGGATTTGTGCTGTATCAGCGAATTAAATGTGATATTTTCTTTATGTCCACCCTTTAATTCTACTTGGTTTTAATTCATCTTTTCATTTCGGAACATATAGTCGCTGGGTTGGAGAATTCTGCTATTGGACAGACCTAAGAGACGGTCCTTAAATCCACAAGTGCTGAGATTAGATCTGCCTTATTTCTACGGTGAAGGACCTCATTTAGACTTAACGCTATATATATACCCCTGTTTTTTCATGTATAGAGCCTTTATTACTGATTCTATTTATGTGTGAGTACAGTATACACAAACACACAGAGTTCTAACTTTGAATAGCTTTAGGTCAACGTCGTACTTTCTCTTAATTTTGAAGTTTGTGAACCCAACTTTGGCGAGGTTTTCTACATTTGTGGGTAATGCTCGTACTTCGTTCATGTTTTCATCTTTAAATCGCAGATTACCTTAAACATTGCTCGAGGTTTACATATTTTAGAACTTTGTGCGTGTAATGATTATGAAATCATGTTTACAGATTGTTTTCTTAAACCGACTGAAGTGCTACCAAAAGGTAAGTTTACGACGAGCTTACAACATTACGAACATGTGTGCGTAACATACATTGGTTGATTTAAACATAATAAACGGATCATGGAAAACGTACCAATCATATTGCAGTAAGTGCGCCAGTGAGAAGGAATTGATTTGCGTTTTCTTTACCATTGTTAAAGCGCTCGACTCGTAATCTTGGGTCGTGGGTTCGAATCCAATCACAGAACGTGCTCGTCATTTCAGTCGTGGTGGAGTTATAATGTGACGGTCAATCTCACTATTCCAAGTAGTCCAAGAGTTGGTTGCGGGTGGTGTTGACTAGCTGCTTTCCTTCTACTCTATCACATTTAAATTCGGGATTTAAATATGCTATAGCGCATATAGCCCTTGTGTAGCTTTGCTTGAAAGTCATCGAATGAACCACACTTTATCGTGGAAAGATCTGTAAATACCAGATATTCACCTCAAGTAATAAAGTTTCGAAAGTGGTTGCGTTTTTCTTTAATGTCGAAACGTTGTACATTTGCTGTCATGTTAAACTTATATTAAAGTTTTTCTTCATTACCCATTTAAGCCGTCTTCAGCCATTATTAATCTCAAAGTGGGTTCCTCGTCATCGAATTTATATTCAACTTTAGTCCCCAAGTGGCACAGCCGTGTGTCTGCGGACTTAGAACGCTAGAAATCGGGTTTCAATACCCGTGGTGGGCAGAGCACAGATAGTCCGTTGTGTAGCTTTGTGCTTAACTTCAAACAAACAAACATAATTGTACTTTAACGGTACGTTTGTTTACAAAGATATCGTTGAATGTTTGTAAATATTATACCAATTAAATCTGCACTGATTCTAAAACATATATCTCATTTACTACGTGTGCCATTTGTGTTTAAAATATCGTTGTTGTTTTCTTTTTACTGTTTTTCCATGCAAATACGAAGTATGTTACACAAAAGTCCATAATATTGTAACTTTATAGTTTGTACGGGCAAAATATCCTCAGCCGACTTGGTTTCATACAGTTCACTGCCGGTGGGATCCACATATTGAATAATTTTACGTTTATGGTTTTTTCAACACTCAATGTTTAAAGAAACTAACCAAAGACATCGGATAAAATTATCATTTTTTTATGTAAAATACACAAGGACACCCCAGGTGTAATTAGTGGCATTAATTTCAGTATTGACGTTACTTTTGTTTTTGTATTACTAATATTTTAAGTACGGTAGTACTTAATAATAGGGATCGACAAGGATTTCAAATAATTCACACACCGAAAAACTACTCTAACGAGTTCCTAGGCGAAAACCGACCATTCAAACTATTGGTTACAGTATAGTATGCGCATATATATACTAATAATGCGGTAAAAGGGTCACTAACATTTCCGGTATAACAACTCAAGAATTTCTTAAACAACAACTTTTTCGTCTACTACCTACCTACCTACCTGATCACTTCAGCGGAGCTAGCGCCTAAACAGCTCAGTCTATCGCTTACAAAAATTTTCTAGCTTACTTGAATGGTTTGTGGTTATTCGCTTTTGATATTCCGACATATATATATATATATATGTATAATATAAATGGTAAACATATCAATAGCTAAAATATCTTTTCAACTCAATTCAACCCAATGGATGGCGCTACATATCGATGGATGGAGACGCGACAGTTTCTAAAGGTAAAGTATATACTTTATGCAGGTATAAAAAACAACAACAAGAGTATTAAAAATTATGAATTTTAAAATGAAGTGGGGATCCTGCTACAAAAAGTAATGAAACAAGAACTAAAACCACAATAATAAATTTATAAAATTTAATCCCTACTTCAGCAGCTTTATACACTTATCTGTAGGCCAAAGTAAGGATTACATTTTATAAATTTGTGATTTTAATTCTTGTAAAGTTATAGCTATCAGGGATATGTCTATACTGAATTTTCAATCCCTACTTTGTTTAGCAAATTTAGACTACTTCATTTATCTATACGGATCACAATGTCAACCAAAGTAGGGATTGAAAATCGTTTTAAAATTTATCCAGTTTGTATCACTTTACTTGTTTGTGTACTTTTCATTGCAGCATTTATTTTGTTTTGGATACTTCTTATAACAA
>NW_013668379.1:139052-145631 GCF_000517525.1 Limulus polyphemus | reverse complement strand
CATTTATCTATACGGATCACAATGTCAACCAAAGTAGGGATTGAAAATCGTTTTAAAATTTATCCAGTTTGTATCACTTTACTTGTTTGTGTACTTTTCATTGCAGCATTTATTTTGTTTTGGATACTTCTTATAACAATTCTACGAATAACCAACGATCCCTACTTTCCGTTAAAATTTTAATTTCTTCCCAATTTATGTTATTTGGAACCCCATAACCAACAAACCAACAATTAACGCACAAGGAATTTGATAGATAGATAGATAATAAGGAAAAGTGTATTTAAAAATTCAATGGAGTCCATTGATAATTCTAGGGTTAGCAGTGTCTTTAGTTCTTGGGATAATTTTTAATAAATTAAGAAACACAAACTAGTAATTATTATGAGAAAAATCAGAATAAAGAGATTGTTTTACTAGCTCCTAATTTTTGGTTTGTCGTGGTCCTATATAAATAAAAATAAAGTTATTGCATCATTGATATTTCCTTAGCGTTCGATACAGACGGCGTAATTCTACTTGTAATATATAGTTTCTTCTGCATGAATACTATCCTAATTTGTCCTTGTATTCTTTAACATAGAGGGCGTTTTGAAGAAAAATTCCTATTTTAAAATTTATGGGAACGACACGGATTCAGAAGACTCATCTTTTCACTTTGCTATTCCACTCTCTTAGATATTGTAATCGCGATTTCTGAAGTCTGGTTTAAAATGAAACGTATTTTTAACTCGCGAAAACCCCGCTCTAATTAAAACTTTACATTCTATGCCAAGCCGCAGAAATACTTTAACTAAACCCACCGAACACCCCCTTAACTCGAGGCGCCCATTCCACATCACAGTTTCATCGATCAGAAGGAAACATTTGCCATTCTAGCCACACACACGTAGTGTTCCAGAATATTCTTTGCACTTAAGAGTTTTGCTGTAGCGTGAAGGAATGTAGTGAGTTATTCAGATCATAAAACTTTTCTAAGTCCGTAGGCCTGTTAATGTAGCCAGAGCAAAATTTCTTTCGAGGGGTGAGTGATTTTAGTAGACGTGACTGATGTGTTAAAAATACTTGATGTTATATACTTTCTTGAAACTATTCGCTTAGTGGTGTAGAATGTGTTATCTTTCTTGCGTATGTACTTTTATTTCATGAAACTATAAATCTGGAGTATTATCTGTTCAATCTCCATTCCAGAGTAAATGAGTAGGAGGACCTATCACTGTTTTCGTGATAAAATAGTTTTGTTAAATATCTGTGTTATAATTGGTTCGTGTGTTTCCTTCTTACAAAATAATCATTGATCGAAAGTTTGTTTTCCTCAGATGTTAAACTACACATCTAATAAGATGTTATTATAATAGATTTTCAAGTTCTTTATATTGGCTTGTCGCATAAGTTACTATTTCTAGAAAAAATATGCTTATTGTTGTTCGTTGGTAAAAGAGTATTCCAAGAGTTGGCGGTGGGTGGTGATGACTAGCTGCCTTCCCTCTAGTTTTACACTGCTAAATTAGGGACGACTAACGCAGATAACCCTCGTATAGCTTTGCGTGAAATTCAAAACAAACAAACCAAAGTATATAGCATCCAAGACGATCGACCCAGAAATAAAAGAATGGCACACAATTTTGGTTGTTGGAAAAAAGAAGAAAAACATAGGGATAGCAATATATCTCTCTTAGTATGGAGAAAGTGGGGAACATAATTAACTTTTATGTGTTTTTCAAACTGTAAATCTCGAAGACTAACTGTAGGTGTGTTTCATGCTGTATGTCTCACGTTGTAACTAGAAAAAAAAGCTATGTTTAGACGCTTTTTACTCGAATTGTAATTGGAGAAGTATAGAATGTGTAGATGTTTTTTCTTTTAGCTGATATGTCACAGGTTGTAACCGAAGAACAATATGTGTAGGTGCTTTTGAATCAGTATTTAGTTATTGAACCTGTATGTCTCATATTGTAACTGTAAAAGGCTGTAGGTGTGTGGATGTTTCACGTTTAAACTTGATGTTTGTCAGTTTGGTTATTGTTTACTTGGTACATCCCACATTTTAAGTACTTTTTCAATCGGTTAGTGAGCGCCTCCGAAAACCTCAAGTAATACACAATAAACATGTAGTTAACTATGTCAAATTCCTTAGCAATATCCATACATATTCATCCAATTTAAAGAAAACCTCAAGTAATAAAGTAATACACAATAAAAATGTAGTTAACTATGTCAAATTCCTTAGCAATATCTATACATATTCATCCAATCTAAAGAAAACCTCAAGTAATAAAGTAATACACAATAAAAATGTAGTTAACTATGTCAAATTCCTTAGCAATATCTATACATATTCATCCAATCTAAAGAAAACCTCAAGTAATAAAGTAATACACAATAAAAAATGTAGTTAACTATGTCAAATTCCTTAGCAATATCTATACATATTCATCCAATCTAAAGAAAACCTCAAGTAATAGCTCGATTTTTATTCTACTAAAAGTTGTCATGGTTACTGTTTCACCACACACGATAAATTATACGAGTTAATTATCCTAACAAGTGTTTGTAAGTTTTCCTTTTGTTTTGTAATATGCATTAAACTTGGAATTTGAAATAAATGAAATAATAGCCTTTTTTCTTCATCATTCACAACAGACTTTTTGCTATATAATAGAAATGTTAACCTTTTTGTTTCTCTCAAATTAATTGGAAAATAAATGATTCGTATATAATACCATATTTTGTTTTAGTAACAATTGTTCAAAATATTTAAACATTAGTTTAGTGTACGACAAATCGAGTACTATTTCAACTCTTAATCTGTAGTGTTCATTAACGGGTTAATCTGTTTTTAGTTTTTGAAATCGTATTTAATATGGTTGATGATACACCTAGATGGTTGTTCAGCGGTATCAATATCCTATCAGTTATTAAGCTTGCCATCGATGTGGTAGGCCTAAGTGATTTCAAAGAAAAGGGGGTTCTAGAACTAGCAGCGTCGTTAAAGAAACTTCAGTGTTCTCCCAAAGTAAGGTTGCATAATGTAGCGGAAGAAAATGAACGATGTCAATTGTGGACCTATTAAGTTTGTTGTATAATGTCACATTCACAGAGTAATATAAAGAGTTTTTTGTTTTTTTTTTACAGAAAGAGACCGGTATATGCTCATTATTTTAGAATTTCTATTCGTTTTCATCATTTGCTGTAAGCAAGTCTGTACAATATTAAGAAAAATATTAGATCTACAGAACTAGTATAAAAACTACGATTAAATTAAACCTAAGCCTATTCTGCATTATAAGATTTACGGTAATGAAGTAAATCTAGTAACCAGCGCAACATTTTAACTGTAGCTTTGTACTTAGAATTTTTATCTTATTTTGTACTTCCGAGTCAGTTCCGTGGCTACTAAACTAATATTTAATAATTATTTGAAGTACGAGTAATTTAAAATGCGACCGATATTTCAAACTGACTTGAAGTCAAGGCTTAATCTGTACATATTTATTCATGTGAAAATGTAATTTTAATGGTTGAAAATAAAAAATACTAACCTGAAAGAGACCACTATATTTTCGCAGGCTGTACTAGACAGGTTTGACCTTATCAAATATCATGGTTTACTTTGATAATGTCGGCCTGGTGGTTAAGGCTCTAGACTCGCAATTTGCGGATCGCGGTTTCGAAGCCCCATGACACCAAACATGTTCGTCCTTTTTTTGGCCCTGGGGGCGTTATAATGTGGCGGTCAGTTGCACTATTCTTTGGTAAAAGAGTAGCCTAAGGGTTGGCAGTGGGTGATGTTGACTAGCTGTCATCTCTGTAGTCTACTACTGGTAAATTAGAGACGGCTAGCGCAGATAGCCCTCGTGTAGCTTTGCGCGAAACTCAAAATAAACAAAATACCTGGTGTAAATAATTTAATGTCCAGTCCACGTAAACTATCAAAAATTAGTTCATTTCCTCCCTTACGTTTCTACAATTTTGAACACTTGTACACTGGTGCAAGTTTTTGCAAGCCTACGCTACGAATGCCTTTAAATAACGTAAGACAAATAAATCAATAAGCGCAACAGCAAACACATTGACTGATTGAACTCTCTTTCTTTAAAATAATTCTAACTACAATTTTCACACCTATCTCATATTTATATTACAGCTTGAATGTACGTAAAACTTAGAATTTTCTGGGGGTTCTGCGCCCTCTAGTTAAAAATATAGCTTAAAACAATGCGGATGTTCGTATTTGTTATAAAAAACTTGTAACAGATAATTATAGGCATGATGTACAGCTGTGTAATTAATATAATGTTATGACAGTTTTAAAGTTCGTTCATACTTGGAGCATTTTTGCCTTGTGGGTTATTTTTGTTTAAAAATATAAAAAATGACATTGAATACTGTGGTTTTCTTTGAATTACTAGACCAGCGAAAATACCGTTGTTGCATAATTTTTGGAAGTATTTAAAATGTTCGTCTATGCCCATGATATCGTAATTTGTCTCTTGGTTTGCTGTCATTAAGCCAGTCTTCGTCAACGTTCATATTATCGTTATTTGTCTCTAGGCATTATTTCTATAAGTTAGCTTTCTTCAAGGTTCATGTTATCATTATTCGTCTCTAGGCAGACTTTAAGCTGGCTTTCGTCAGTGTTTATTTTATCATTATTCGTCTCTGGGCAGACTTTAAGCCAACTTTCATCAATGTTTTGGATATTGTTATTCATCTCTAGGCATGTAGGTCCATCATGGCCAGGTGGTTAGGGTACTCGACTCGCTGTCTGAGGGTCGCGGGTTTGAATCCCCGTCTCACCAAACATGCTCGCTCTTTCAGCCGTGGGGGCGTTATAAAGTTACGGCCAATCCCACTATTCGTTTGTAAAAGAGTAGCCCAAGAGTTGGCGGTGGGTGGTGATGACTAGCTGCCTTCCCTCTAGTCTTACACTGCTAAATTAGGGACGACTAGCGCAGATAGCCCTCGTGTAGCTTTGCGCGAAATTCATAATAAACTAAAACTAAACTCTAGGTATGCTGTCTTTAAGCTAGCTTTTGTCAATGTTCATGTTATCGTTATTTGACTATGGGCATGCTGTCTTTAAGCTAGCTTTCGTCAATGTTCATGCTATCGTTATTTGACTATGGGCATGCTGTCTTTAAGCTAGCTTTCGTCGATGTTCATGTTATCGTTATTTGACTATAGTCATCCCGTCTTTAAGCTAGCTTTCGTCAATGTTCATGTTTTCGTTATTTGACTATAGGCATGCTGTCTTTAAGCTAGCTTTCGTTGATGTTCGTGTTATCGTTATTTAACTATAGGCATGCTGTCTTTAAGCTAGCTTTCGTTGATGTTCATGTTATCGTTATTTGACTATGGGCATGTTGTCTTTAAGCTAGCTTTCGTTGATGTTCATGTTATCGTTATTTGACTGTAGGCATGCTGTCTTTAAGCTAGCTTTCGTTAGTGTTCGGGATATCGTGATTTGTCTCTAGGATGCTGTCCGTGGGAACTACTTTCGTATATTAACATTTCATATACTTCATGGGTACTGTTTCCCCATATTAACAATCCGAATACTCCATGGGTATTACAGTGTCATAAGACATTAGTATTAGGCCTTTTACATTGTTAAATACCACATTCTTAATACAGTCTTGAAAATCCCTAGAGACTAGATCAAGAAAGTAGTGTTTAAAAATCTAATAGGCTTAATACTAATGTCTTATTACAATGCTAGAATGCGGGTTCGATTCCCCGCGGTGGACACAGCATATAGCCCAATGTAGAAAGAGGAGTATAAAGGCGTACCCACACACCATAACGATAGTTACTGCATGGGTATTGTTTCCCCATATTAACATTCCTAACACTACATAGATATTCCGCTTGCTGGATCTGTGTGATGATATGAATTACTGCGTCAGTTTCCTGAGTCAACATGACTGAACCAAAAGCTTGTATCACTTACTGCCACATACATGTCAGGAATCCCAACACCTTTTCTATGAAAACACGACCTTTGTATGTTGGGCTTTACTAAGTACGAAGGCTACTTTGTATTCTGTAAAGTCTAGAAGCTGTAAGCTATGGAATAAAAAGTTAGGTTTATTAGCTGTTTTCCATGTTACCAGTTTTGTTGTATGTCCTAGTCTTTGAGATCAAGTTGTGGCTAGAATTTAAACCGGATCGAACGTGCTAGAAATATCTGATAGACGTCTTTATCCTTATTGGCTGTGAGTTCTATAATAAACAATTCGTATGTGTAGTCCATAGACCAGCAAGAACATGTGTCGAATTTGATGGTTTAAATGCATTACTCTAGCAAGCGCTAGTTATTTAGCCTTCAAATTACTAACTTTTTTGTACACCTTTCACTATTGGCGGGTTCCACATATTGAGTCGTTTTACGTTTTTGCCTGTTGTGATATTCATTGTAAATAACTAGCGAAAAACAAATTGGCTGAAACTACGTACTTTCCCTGTAAAATGCTCTAGCAGTAAGATATTTTGTGTGAATTGTTTGTTATTAGGAATCATCTAACCGATATATCTTGGAAACAAATTGGCTGAAACTACGTACTTTCCCTGTAAAAT
>NW_013668379.1:136628-138861 GCF_000517525.1 Limulus polyphemus | reverse complement strand
ATTGTTTGTTATTAGGAATCATCTAACCGATATATCTTGGAAACAAATTGGCTGAAACTACGTACTTTCCCTGTAAAATGCTCTAGCAGTAAGATATTTTGTGTGAATTGTTTGTTATTAGGAATCATCTAACCAATATATCTTGGACTTATAAAAACTTTATAAAAGTAAATTTATGGTTAAAATTTGAAATTGTGTATTGTATAGTTGTCGTCTTGCAAACGTTTTAATTAATCACGTATTTCCAAAACGATACTTTAAAATTAGCGTTTCATGGCTTTAATTAAAATGTAGCGATTTTCAATTTTTTTATACAAAGTTTTAAAAATCTGTGTTAAACTGTAAAAGATGATATAATCTTTACAGTTTTAGCAAAATTATTAATTAACTGAAGCAAGTTCAATACAAATTATCGGAATAACATTAATTAAGATATTAGGTTACTTTACATTACCTCCTCTTTGAGACAAGTTTCATGTACGCGTACAACATTCGTTTGGATCGTACATACATACGTGATCCATGTATTAATTCCATCTTCGTGTTACTTTTTTTGTTGTTGTTAAAAAAGCGACAACGCCAGATTTCTTGTAATTACGGTGATTTTAAACTGGGAAGAGTACTTTGGTCACCAGCTTTTGAGCAGAAAGAAAAACGCACCAATTAATCTCACAGGATCGGTGTGGCATAGTAGTTAGCATATATTGAAGGGACCAAGATTCGAGACAAGATAAAGTAAAACACGCTCCGGATTTTCAACTATGGACGCGTTATGAAGCTTATTATTCAGTTCAAAGATTCGGACAAAGTCCTCGTGGCAGCGAATGTTGCCTTCTTTCTGTCAATAGTTCGAAATGAAAGACAGTTATACCTAAACCCTAGGTGTCTATGACTTGGCCGTTTAACCCACGTGCGCTTAAGGTGCTCATACCTTTGTTTTGTGCGTGAAATATAACGTTTGATTTTTACCACTCATTTAAAGGGAAGACAAAGGGACCAAATACGGTCGCAGTCAGTGTTACTTTAAATGTCTTTGTTGTCATGGCTGGTGCTGCGTTTCTCAATATGTATGGTGCGCTTAAGGTGCTCATACCTTTGTTTTGTGCGTGAAATATAACGTTTGATTTTTACCACTCATTTAAAGGGAAGACAAAGGGACCAAATACGGTCGCAGTCAGTGTTACTTTAAATGTCTTTGTTGTCATGGCTGCTACTGCGTTTCTCAATATGTATGGTGTTAAATAAAGAAGTAAATACTGTTTAAAATGTGTTTGAAGTATTCAATAATTCTATTTTTATTTCAGGTGGCCGCGCTTGGTATCCGAGAGTTTATAATTCGCTTCTCATTTTGGGTCGTGGGTGCGTATAAGAGTGACAGTCAAGTCCAACTGTTTGATTACACGGAACCCACCTGTTAGAAAATAGAATTTGGATACGTTTTGAATTAACGCTTTCTTGTTAAGTGTATAGTATTCGCATTGTTGAGAGGTTATTAGCAAATCTAAATTCACTTCCAAAATAGGACAGTGCAGTGTTTTTCACTAAACGTGGCACGTTAGCCTTATTTTATTATTTATACAGATTTAAGAAACGATGACGACTTTCGATAGATCACAGAACAGATAACTGGAGCTTCAGTTACTGGTTGTACCAGAGCTTCAGTTACTGGTTGTACCATTATCAGGACAGTTTGTTTAAATTTCTATCTTTCGCTTTAATAAGGTTAATGCAAAATAGAAAGCGAATCAAATTTAAATGCAAATTTCCATCTTATAAGATTACTTTTAATGATTTCTCTTTATAAATGTCATGTTTAATCACGAGATGTAATCCAAACTACCCGGAATTCCTGGAAAATGCACTAAAAGCTGTAAGTCTACAGCAGGAATATTGTTCCATTTGTAAGATACGCTGTGCTATTCAATTAAGAAGTTCAAAGGTGGCGCATCAGTAGCAGTAGCGTATAGGCTAGTGTCCTGTAGATAAAAACCATAGCCGACTTAAAAAGGGGGGGGGGGTAACAATAAGAACTCAGATTACATGTACAGCAAAGGTCACAATTAAATATTATACTTTCAGGAAGTATTCGATGACGAGGAACCCACTTGGAGACTAATAATGGTTGGAGAGGGCTTGAATGGGTAATGAAGAAAATCTTTAATATAAGTTTAACATAACAGCAAATGTACAACGTTTCGACAAGGTTTTGTCATTATCAGGTACGTTTGCTGTT
>NW_013668379.1:124471-135684 GCF_000517525.1 Limulus polyphemus | reverse complement strand
TACCTGATAATGACAAAACCTTGTCGAAACGTTGTACATTTGCTGTTATGTTAAACTTATATTAAAGATTTTCTTCATTACCCATTCAAGCCGTCTCCAACCATTATTTCAGGAACTATATTTCAAATAATGATTCTTTTCAATCAAACATTAAACCTGTAGCGAATTAAATACAACATAAAACATAGATCTCTCTCAATTAACTTGTCTCAATTAAAGACTGAACTTACAGTAAAGGTCATTCAGCCAAATATTTAACATCCAGCCATTCTCTATTTCTTTTGGAGTTAAAAAGCTAATTATTTTATTGGGAGTATTTGAAATTATCTTACATTCCATGTAATATCACAAAATATGTTTCTTTTTGTATCGATACATGTTTGAATTGAATTGAACTAAGCTTTGGTTTATTTGTTTTTGGAATTTCGAGCAAAGCTACATGAGGGCTATATGCGCTAGCCGTCCCTAATTTAGAAGTGATAGGCTAGAGGGAAGGCTGCTACACAGCTCTACCCACCACAAACTTTTGGGCTACTTTTTTACCAACGAAAAGTGGGATTAACAGCCATATTATAACACCCCTGCGGCTGAAATGGCGGGTATGTTCGTTTACGAGATTCGAACTCGCGACCAGCAGATTGCCAGTCGAGCGCCTTAATCATTCCAGGTCTCCTAAGCTGTAGTTCTAGTTGACTGAACTTACGATAACCTTTGTGATTCATGGCTTTATGGTAAAATATAAAGAGATTACTCTCATCACTATGTTATTGAACAACGTGATAGGGAATAAAAAAAGTAAGTTACATTTAAATTGATTATTTTCTAAATTTAATCAAAAGTAACAGTCTTTATTGTATAATTAATCTACAGATAGAATTCGGGTCTGACAATCGACAGAAGAGAACACAGTAGTGCGGAAAACGATAAACTTTATAAATGTTGCAATACATTAAAAACCGAATGATTCTAAAAATTCTTGAAGCTAATGTTAGGATAGCTTCTAAATGATCCTTCGTAATGAGATTCCAGGAGAATCTAAATGATCCTTCGTGGTGAGATTCAAGAAGAATCTAAATTATCCTTTGTGGTGAGATTCCAGGAGACTCTCTAAGTGATCATTTGTGATGAGAATGTGCTGTATTAGAACCATTTATACTGCTGAATGCCGATGCTTTGCTTTTTTAAAGTCGTAGATAGGAGGTGTTTTTGAAAACAATGAAAATTTGTGGTGGGGTATACTTTATCAAGATGAGGATGTAATATATCTGTGTGGAGATATAGTGTATTATGGTGGGATGTACTGTACTAAAGTCATGACTTCACAGGGATTTTGTCATTTGTGTAGCTAGCGTCTTTCGCCTTGTTTCATGACTTTACTCCCAAAGAAACTTGAGTATTCTTTGATAAAAATGTCATGAAACAAGGTGAAAGACGGGGTGTAGTTTCACCTAAATAAATAATAAAAATATCGTAAAAGTATGTGAAAATCAGTGTGTGGAAACATCTAAATAATTAGAATGTCATGAAACAAAGTTAAAGTTGGCATTTGGTGATACCTTGAACAAACAATAAAATGTCCTGAAACAAAGTAAAGGTTGGTATTTGATGGCACCTTAACAAATAATAAAGAATGTCATGAAACAAAGTGAAAGTCAATATTTGGTGACACCTAAACAAATAATAAAAATAAGCTGCGACCCGCAAAACATTTGTGGTAGTTTTCATGTCCTTCGCTTAAATTTTCCCTATTCTATCATTTTCACACACGCCATTTAAGCTACGCTTTCTTGCAGGCATTATGTATTAGATCGATAAATCCTGGTCTGTTTGAAAAATAAAAATTACGCGGTCAGACATACAAACAAACTCACGTAGACGTAAACTTTATTTAATAAAACTACACGTAAAGTAAACAATAAAGTATAGTAATGGTATTTATAATAGTGTACAGAGTATGAGATGGTTTTACGAGTTGAAACAAAGAAACTCGTAGTAAAGAAACAAGGTAGCTAAAAAGTGTTAATAGCAGTCTATGAAACG
This sequence comes from Limulus polyphemus, assembly GCF_000517525.1. Classification (NCBI taxonomy): domain Eukaryota; kingdom Metazoa; phylum Arthropoda; class Merostomata; order Xiphosura; family Limulidae; genus Limulus; species Limulus polyphemus. The sequence goes on along the minus strand of NW_013668379.1, from coordinate 133,644 downwards.
AACCTAAGCTAAATTATTGCAAAGTAAAATAAATGTAAAGTTGTAATAAAGGCAAACTTGGCTGAATATACAGAAACGTCTGAATGTGTGTTCCCAAAGTAATGGCCAGGTGGTTAGGGCGCTCGACTCGCAGTCTGAGGGTCGCGGGTTCGAATCCCCGTCACACCAAACATGCTCGCCCTTTCAGCCGTGAGGGCTTTATAATGTGACGGTCAGTCCCACTATTCGTTGGTAAAAGAGTAGCCCAAGAGTTGGCGGTTGGTGGTGATGACTAGCTGTCTTCCCTCTAGTCTTACGCTGCTAAATTAGGGACGGCTAGCGCAGATAGCCCTCGTGTAGCTTTGCGCGAAATTCAGAAACAAAACAAACAAAATGATAAGGGTATGGTTTTGAACGAACTGCACATGCGTATTTTAGACTTAAGTAAGTCGAGAAAGCCCAAAGCAATTGTATTTAGTGTGATGTTATTGTTTTTAGGAAATTACATACTGGTTAATTGTTGTTTGTGTGAAATACTTTGGAAATAAAAAAGAAACAAAGTAAAGTTGAGGTCGAAGCTAGTCGTCACGTGATGAGAACGGCATTGTGCCATCGTGTAGCATACTCGGTGCATTAAAAGTTTGACTAAGCAAAAATAGGTAATGTGATACTGATTGGAAAAGCCAAAATGCAATCCGGACTCCTCCGAGAAAGGTATTTCTAATGATATGAGATTTTTTAAAATTATAATAAATAATGAAAAACAACGTTTTATATTTACACAATAAAAACTTTATTGAAGTCATACAGCTTCCACTTTAAAATATCTCACTACAAGTACATGTTTCGACGTGATCTATGAGATTTGTAGCTTTTGACCGAGAAATGTGCGAGAAAAGTTTCGGACAGACTTACGCAAATGTATTATTTATATAGATGTCATGAAACAAAGTGAAAATTGGCATTTGGTGACACCTAAATAAATGTTTCTTTATTTTTGGAATTTCACGCAAATATACTCGAGAGTTAACCAACACCGCCCACCGTCAACTCTTAAGTAACTCTTTACCAACGAAAAGTGTCATTGATTGTAACGTTATAACGCTCCCAAGATTGAAATGCGAGCATGTTTGGTGTTTTTTTTAACTGTGGTTGCATCTCTTCGAAAAAAGAATTACGAATGATAAATGGGACAGAAATAGAAAAACCAAAGTTATGCATTTGTTAGTGATACCTGTACAATCTCATAACCAAAAAATTATAATGTCTTCTGGACCATAGTTTGGTTGTTCATTTGTTTCACGGTATTCTCGTTAAGCTGCTCATAAGATTAACTGCGCATAGGAACTGATAAAAAGATTAGAAGGAAGGCAACACCCACCCCCAACTCGTGGGCTAGTATTGTCTAGCCTGAACTACAGCAAACCGTTCAAAAACCAAAGTTTCTGATATAAAGTGTGCTATACAACGTTATTTGTAAAGTGTTTTTTGTGTCAGGGTTTATGTGGTGTCGTGTGTATTTTAGTGTACATATTTCCTGATTAATTTGTAAAGTGTTTTTTGTGACAGGGTTTATGTGGTGTCGTGTGTATTTTAGTGTACATATTTCCTGATTAATTTTCATGTTTTGTTTTGGCGTATAATAATGGACCTGTAGTGTCAATGACGTATCGTTGGAGGGAGCCCATCTTTTTAGTGTATTTTAAGTGGGAACTTTATAGTCCTAGAATAAAATATATTTGTTAATTGATGGGTTATTTAAGTAAGCTTATTATTAATGATTAAAGTTTGGATAACTACTGAATTAAAAAAATTAGTGTTTACGTAAATATGAAAGAATTAAATGCGATAGGCTTAGTTTCTGATATTAAAATATTTAAATTGATTCCGAATGCTTGATAAAAAGTTGTTCTCTCTTTTTCTTTTTTTGAAACTATGTACCGTGAAAGTAAGAGTGCAGTATTGTTTTCTTAATAAAATGTTGGTCACGTGTCAGTAGCAAAGAAAATAAGGAACCACTTGTACATAACAATATATCATCAAGAGTTATTATAGAATTTATTAAAACCATACATTTTGAGTGTTTATGTAGAGTCCAAGGAGTAACCACATTGTTCTTTAAGGAATATATATTTGTTGTTTTTTTAATAGTTTTTTTCACAATCCTGTTTCACTGTGCAATTTCAAAGAAATATTTATTCGCGTTTGATTTCGTAGGTGTAGAAGACAGAAAAGTTTTGTATTTCATTCAATATATAAGATTATATAATTGTTTTACTTGTTCATGTTACTAAAGCGTATTATTATATATCATACACTGTATGTTCATTCCTGGTTTACTTTACATAAACATTTATTTTGTTCCTATTGATTAAGGCATGTGTTCTATTTATGTTCATTCCTGTTCTACTTTATATAGACATTTATTATGTTCTTCTTGAATAAGGCATGTGTTCTGTTTATGTTCATTCCTGTTCTACTTTACATAGACATTTATTATGTTCTTATTGATTAAGGCGTATGTTCTATTTTTGTTAATTCCTGTTCTACTTTACATAGATATAATTATATGTGTTCTTATTGAATAAGGCATCTGTTCTATTTATGTTCATTCCTGTTCTACTTTACATAGACATTTATTATGTTCTTATTGATTAAGGCGTGTGTTCTACTTATGTTCATTCCTGTTCTACATTACATAGACATTTATTATGTTCTTATTGATTAAGGCGTGTGTTCTATTTATGTTCATTCCTGTTCTACTTTACATAAACATTTATTATGTTCTTATTGATTAAGGCTTGTGTTCTATTTATGTTAATTCCTGGTCTACTTTACATAAACATTTATTAAGGCGTGTGTTCTATTTATGTTCATTCCTGTTCTACTTTACATAGACATTTATTATGCTCTTATTGAATAAGGCATGTGTTCTATTTATGTTCATTCCTGTTATACTTTACATAGACATTTATTATGTTCTTATTGATTAAGACATGTGTTATATTTATGTTCATTCCTGTTCTACTTTACATAGACATTTATTATACTCTTATTGAATAAGGCATGTGTTCTATTTATGTTCATTCCTGTTCTACTTTACATAGACATTTATTATGTTCTTATTGAATAAGGTATCTGTTCTATTTATGTTCATTCCTGTTCTACTTTACATAGACATTTATTATGTTTTTATTGATTAAGGCGTGTGTTCTACTTATGTTCATTCCTGTTCTACATTACATAGACATTTATTATGTTCTTATTGATTAAGGCGTGTGTTCTATTTATGTTCATTCCTGTTCTACTTTACATAGACATTTATTATGTTCTTATTGAATAAGGCATGTGTTCTATTTATGTTATTATTGATTAAGGTGTGTGTTCTATTTATGTTCATTCCTGTTCTACTTTACATAAACATTTATTATGTTCTTATTGATTAAGGCTTGTGTTCTGTTTATGTTCATTCCTGTTCTACTTTACATAGACATTTATTATGTTCTTATTGAATAAGGCATGTGTTCTATTTATGTTCATTCCTGTTCTACTTTACATAGACATTTATTATGTTCTTATTGATTAAGACGTGTTTTATTTACGTTAATTCCTGTTCTACTTTACATAGACATTTATTGTGTTCTTATTGATTAAGACTTGTGTTGTATTTACGTTAATTCCTGTTCTACTTTACATAGACATTTATTGTGTTCTTATTGAATAAGGCGTGTGTTCTGTTTATGTTCAATCCTGATCTGCTTTACATAGGTATTTCTTACGTTCATAGTATATGAGGCGTGTATTCCATTTCTGTTCTATTTTCTTTAGGTGTTTATCTCCACAATGACTCAATGGTAAGTCTGTTAGACATTACGATGCTAAAAAGCGGGTCTCGATACCCGTGGTGGGCAGAGCACAGATAGCCCATTGTGTAGCTTTGCGCTTAGCAAGAACCAAAACATAAGTATTTATTAAGTTCCTATTAGTTAATGGAACATGAATGGAATATGTGCTAGAAACACACCAACAGAGATGTGAGTTACATCACACTACACTATAAACACGCCCATGTACTTGTCAGAGCATGAAACTTAGTGTGGGGATAAAAATACAAACATCGAATTTTATATATTTACTTCGTGAAGTGATTCGCTTGAATCAGTAAAAAACAATAAAATCTAAGTTGTGGCTGTATTCATAATTCTGCCTAGAACGTCATATAAAACTTATTATTTGGATAATTATATTATCCCTTTGTTAACGAGATAGACCTCTTCTCCCACCCTCCTCCCCTTTTTGTATTATACACACAGTATATGCAAGATTCGACATGTTTCCTCTTTGTCTTCAATCATATGAAGAATTCTCGAAAAAAAAAAGGAATGAAAACGAACAAACATAATTCTATGGTGTCTAATTAGCTCTAAACAGTAGGTAAAAACTCACACTGAACTCCATGTGCTGGGGCATTCGAACTCCCGGTCTTGGCCCTCCTGGATACCTTGGAGACAAGAAGGTCTAAATAAAATAGAATAGAAATGAGCATGAATTGAATATGTGCCTTAATTAACAGGAACGTAATAAATACCTATGGAACGTAGAACAGAAACGGAATGTGAGCTACATCACACTAACTGTTTAATTATAAACATACCAACAGGGATGTAAGTTACATCACACTACCTGTTTAACTATAAACACACCATCAGGAATGTGAGCTACATCACACTACCTGTTTAACTAGAAACATACCAAGATAGATGTCAGTTACATCACACTAACTGCTGAACTGTAAACACACCAAAAGAGATGTGAGTTACATCACACTAACTGTTTAACAATAAACACATCAACAGAGATGAGAGTTACACCACATTAACTGTTTAACTAGAAACACACCAACAGAGATGTCAGTTACATCACACTAACTGTTTAAGGATAATGGCACTCTAAAAAAAAAAAAACCCAAAGAGCAACAGCCAATTTCCACCTGCACCGACTTAATAATGTGCCATTAACTGAAACTAATTAGGGACTGTACATTAATGTCTGATCTTTCCTCTCTCACTAAACTTTCATCTGAAAAGACACGTCACGTGTACTCTGGTAACAATTCTATATTGCATTTTAAGTGATTTCTTCGCATTGTCTGTAGGCTGTGTATATGAAAATTAAAATTAGCACGTGATCGTGCGATATCATAAAGTTTCACCTTATTTATACCAATTAAAAAACCCCAGAAAAACAAGCGCAATAAGCACCATCTGAAAAAATCATCACATATGTTACATCATATACTAGCTGTTTGATTATAAACATGTTAATATACATTACATCATAATTATAAAACAACCCGTTTAACTATAAACATAACAATATGTACGTTATATTATATACAATATATTTATAAATAAATATGTAAGTTACAGCATACACAATTTTTTTAACTATATACATGTCAGTATATATGAGTATTACACCAAACACAATCTGTTTAACTATAAACACATCATCACAGTGTAATTATGTGTCTGGGCTGGATAGCTAAGGAAAATGAGTCCTGTAGGGAACGTTTTTATCAGTTAATAAGATTGGTTTAGTTTTCCTATTACGGCATGCCTCTATTCAGAAGAAAGTCATTACGTTGAAATTGTATTCATACCAAGAAGAGACAGCAGAAAAATACCGTTCCTCAGTTTAATTAAGTTGCTCGTGAAGCACAAAACGCTTGGGGCATGTTTTGTTCAAATGGAAAGTTTAAAGAGGCGGTTGTTTCTCGAATAGCGAATGAAATTCAATTTACTTGAGGTTATTTAGAATTTTGTTTATTCTGTAGTTTTCACGCACGTAACTCATTTACGCTAGGCCTTATTCGTGTAGAAGTATAAATGTTCACAGTGATGTTATTTTCTCTAGCACGTTTAGTATCAGAGTTCTGTGTGTACAGTAATATCTTTATCCTACTTGTTGGTCAGCGAATAGTGTCAGGGCGAAACAGTGTCGGTCAATTAAAAAAACAAAAAAATAAATGGCTGTAATGATGATCGGAATCCTGACGTAATTAATAAAGAATACGCGTGATGGCGTACATAAAAACTACGTATAGAAATTCTGAACACTTGTAAACATCTATAATTAAAAAAGAAATGTGAAGAACTTATTGAAGTAATACTTGATAATCAGTTAATTAAAGCGATACTTCATAGTCCAAACTGATCTTATGTGTGGAAATTCACCTTAAGACACATTTGGTTGCCACGTGACGCGCCATTGAACTTTCAGTACCTTGAGGTTTAATCATCCTGAATATGTTATTATTCGACACGACACGAACTTAAAATATATCAAACTGACAAATAAATTACCTTACATTAATTAAAGTTAACACATTCATACATTGTTAAAACATTTTGTTTCACGGGTGAAATAACATATTGTTGTAATATTTGTCATTTTACAAATATCTCTGGGTGATACCGAATTGATACTGCTACCAGGTTCAAGCTAAAAAATAACAAATAACTTTTAGCACAAAACTTTCAATTATCAGTTTTCTCTTTTGTTAAGGAGCTGATAGATGGCGATTTAGTCTATAAAACATGACAGTTGCAATGATAAAAGAACTACTCTGTGTGTGTTTTCTTATAGCAAAGCCACACTGGGCTATCTGTTGTGTCCACTGAGGGGAATCGAACCCCTGATTTTAGCATTGTAACTCCGAAGACTTACCGCTGCCCTACCGAGGGACAAAACCTACTGTGTATACTTGTTCAAAATAAAATTGTTCTGACGTTAGTACATTTTTGTAAAGCGTAGTGATATTAATTGAATAAGCAAATGATTATTATTTACACGATTCTCTGTTTGTGAATTTATAGAAATATATATATATATAATTAATTAATTTAAATAATTATATTAATAATAGAAATTGTACGAAAATATACAATTAACTTTAAAAAGCTTGTTTTGAACATCATTAGCCTACTGGTGGTGTTCCTGGTCAACCTATGATGCCTAACAATATGGATCCATCAAGACAAGGTAAATGTCATTTCTTTAGTTATGTTTCTTGTTGTTTTATTGACATCGATACAGGATTTGTTCAACGGAGAAAATTGTGTCTGACTTACTTCACGAAAAAAAAAATATTGAGATTTTACTATAAGAGCGGCAGTCGGAAAAACTATATGTCAGGATGATTAAAAAGGTTATTTGTTTGAGATCTAAAGATTATGTTACGTACTTAAGTATGTATATTTGAATTTCAAGTAACTTTTTTTTCTACTTTGTATGACACGCTACGAGTAGAAAAAAGTATCAGTTATTATATTTTTTCTGCTTCTTTAACCAACCTGTTTTTCAAATAATTCTCCGGGTAGAACGGATTTTCTGGATTATGGATAAGTACAAAGCAAATTATGCAAACATTATTGTGTTTACAAAGTTTTGTTGAATTTCGCGCAAAGCTACCCGAGAGCTATCTACACCAGCGGTTCCAAATTTAAAAGTGACAGACGTGATAGATTAGAGGGAAAACGATAGTAGTTAGGGCCTCATTCTAGCGGCAAACGGATGCCCCTCAATGGGGAATCGCTAGACAATAGGGAGGGTGGATGATGTCATAAAAGACGATGACATCATATGTGAACAAATTATAACAAGAGAGTGCTTTGTTAGGGATGTTTTGCTAAGCTGCCATGATAGACAATGAATGATTACATAATACTTCCCCAAAGTAGAGAACTTTCTAGGCGGCCATGGCGTCATAGTTCCTTTGAACCAGTGCAAATTTGATCAGTACAACCATATTTAATTGGTATAAAACACTAGTTCATTAGTTAATAATTAATTAATTTTCCTAACCATTTTAATCATCCTAAAAAGGAAGCTTATCACTAAATTATTTATTACATTTCCTGACCATCGAAAAGGATGATATCATGAAATGAATAAAACTTACTGTTTGATATCTCAACATGACTGTATTTAATGCAATCAGTTTAAAACACTAAAGCCTTAGTTAATTACATTTCCTTATTATTTATATGTCCTAAAAAGGATGATATCTTAAAATATTATGCATTAATTAAAACTTACACTTTCACTAGTTTGACTTTATGCTGTCAATATAACTTGATACTTAACAACAAAAATATGACCGTAATGAATATATTATTCTCGTTGAAATCAGAAATAAAAAATTTAAATGCATGTGAGGACAAAAAGTTACCACATATTATTTATGAATTTAAGATTATTATTTGTACCAGTTACAGTGCTATGCCTTTCTGATTATTTCTTTAACTATCTATAGTGCTATGTCTTTCAAATTATTATTTTTTCATAATGTTAAAAATTAAAAAGAGATCCAATTTTATCTTGGGATCAAGGTAAAAATGCTAAGACACAAGTAAGTAAAGTATAACTGATAGTTTAAATTCAGGTAAGAAGGCAAAATATCTTAAGCAAATTGTCATACGTCATCAATAAAACATCTATTAAATATTGTTCAATAATTAAACTTACACTTTTACTAATTTGACTTTATGCTATAACTTGAAAAAATATTTCGTTTTACACATGATACTTTATAGTTTTATCTTACATGAATTTTACAAACGTGAACATTATACTTGTACATATATTCATTGTCTATGTTAAAACCATTATTTTAAAGACTGTTTGTAGGGTTTTAACAACTTTGCTGTGACAGTATTACTATACTTTTACATATGATTACGTCATCAATGTCTAAATTTAATTGTGTTAAAAACCATTATTTTGCATATTTTAACATCTGTACTAACATAATTTGCTACTACTAAAAATATTAAGTGAATGACTTACTGTTTATCCATCCATTTTCTATAGAAAATTAAAATTGCATAAATCTTTCAGACTGTCTAGCACTATTAGGAATTGGTGACTGTCAAACACACTTCCAAACTTCTTTGGGTACACAAATCTCGTGAAAATATGGAATAAAAATTTCTAAACTGTTCATAGCTTCTCTCAGACAATGTTCTGTGGGACACTTACTGTTTTGCTTTCACAAGTACAACATACATATTATTTGAATGAGACAGTTATTATAACCAATAATTTACTTTTATCATCCTACAACTAAATATATTAAATGAAGGGCTTACTTTTTAATCTTACTATTATTTGTAATACCAAACTAGCAATGA
>NW_013668379.1:111940-123471 GCF_000517525.1 Limulus polyphemus | reverse complement strand
ACTATCTGTACTAACATAATTTGCTACTACTAAAAATATTAAGTGAATGACTTACTGTTTATCCATCCATTTTCTATAGAAAATTAAAATTGCATAAATCTTTCAGACTGTCTAGCACTATTAGGAATTGGTGACTGTCAAACACACTTCCAAACTTCTTTGGGTACACAGATCTCGTGAAAATATGGAATAAAAATTTCTAAACTGTTCATAGCTTCTCTCAGACAATGTTCTGTAGGACACTTACTGTTTTGATTTCACAAGTACAACATACATGTTATTTGAATGAGACAGTTATTATAACCAATAATTTACTTTTATCATCCTACAACTAAATATATTAAATGAAGGGCTTACTTTTTAATCTTACTATTATTTGAAATACCAAACTGCAATGAACTTTCAGACTGTCTAACGGCTAAGACGTTATTAGGAAATCACAATCATACAATCTATACACAGTCTTTTACGAATTACAAAGGTCACCATACAGACAGTGATTCTACAGTACACAAAACCACTGTAGAAATACTGACGTCTTTATCATCTAGACTTCAAACAACCTATAACTAAGAAGAGAGGAGTGATTCAACTTTTGTTACAGTCTGACGTGTTTGATATTCAAGGCCACTTCCCAGTTTGGTTATATAAAGGGCCAAAATTCAAGTTTAGAAAAACTTTTTGACATTTAATGTTAGCTAAAACAGATAACACTTTTGTTTGAACTACAGAGAACTTTTACTAAAATAAAAGTCAATTACATTACACTGTCGCTATCTATTACATTATATTTAGTATTGAAATTAAGCTCAACATAATTTTAATGTTCACCATACTTTAACTAAAGTTTTTGTATGTCACTGAAATTTAAAAGTCTGTAAACATTGGGCAGTAAGCAGTATAAACATGTTGGATTTATAAAATATAAAAGCCAATATCTTTTATCGTAAGAAACAGTTGCAAATACTTTATCAAGATATTTTTATTGTTTTCACAGTTATTTTACAGATTTTGTTTGTTCTTAAAATCTTCATAGGTAGGATACATATATACATTATGCTTGATAACTCTTGGATAAAGTGTTTTTCTCTACAGTATCCTTTGAAAGTTTTATTGATAGAACCTGATAAGTTTAACTCTTTGATTAAATATAGATTAAACAATAAATTTATTCACTCTTGTCAATGCTGATCTCATGAATTAATATGTTACAAGAATGTTGAATATGACTAAGATCGCCGATTTTACACTGTTCTTTCTTCAGTACATGTAAAATATGGTACACTTGTTTAGTGTATATGTCAGGGTTTTATGTATATGTGGGTTGAGTATTCTTCTACAGTAGGTGTCTGTGACTTGTTGGCGATAAATGTCAACAATAAACGAACAGCACACAATCAACTTGTTTTAAAATAACATATTCAAAATAAGTCAAATGTACCCACAAAAATTCTTTACATTATCTAAAACTTTAAATAATTCTCTCTCTTTTTTTATCAAAGTCCACAGCTGCTGATTAAATTACTTTAGAATCCAATTGAAAAAAATGGATTATTTTTCTTTATCTTCTTTTTTGACAAATCAGTGAATAATTCACTTACCTTACTCCTTGGGTTACCACAGTTGCATCCTGAACCTTAAATAATTGTCTCCTTTTCGTCAAAGTCCACACAGATGGTTTCAATTACTTTAGAAAACCCTTTGACAGGACAAATTATACTCCTTATCTCTATTAAACTATTGCCCATTGTGGCTAATCATTCACATGCTGATTAGCTTCACGTTTTCTTTTACTAACAAATTTTCTGACTAAACTGCGCTTGACTTTTTCTCTACTTCTTAACTTGTGCTTGTGAGCTACCTATACATTTATATATATATATATTGTCCCCCCCACTATATATATATGAGGCCTCAGTTTTTCGAGAAACTACGCGAGCAGCACTATAATATAACAATACTCAGTTAAGGTGGCGAGAAAAATACCAAAGATACGAGTAACGTGACCTCAACAATATTAGTAAAGCCTAGACAACATTGTAATTGCAAACACAATGTATGACTCGTACAGACTTACATAACGAAATTTTCTAACAATTAAAACTTTTAAAACAATCCATCTTCAACACTCCTCTCTTAAAAACTAACGATCATTAAATATTAAATCACTAAGTAATAACACTTACACCAAACAATCTTGTATATCCAACAGTATGTATTAATAAGATTTGGTTTAATTTATTTATTCAATTACTTTTTATTATGAGCTATAAGTAAGTATCAATATGAGAAATCTGTGCACATAAATTCTGCCATTCTGAATTCGATAAAACAAAGAGGATCTTATCAGATAACAGATCAGTACCATGATAATCAAATAGATACATAAACAAAATAGAGGATATATTATTAACACACACACAACACGAATTACACGATTCTATCCTTCTAGAAGAAAATCTTGTTCAGTTTGGCTCTGTACAGCTACACTATTGTTTGAGATCCATTGTTTAAATTCCTCCCATTCAGTTGTAGAGCTACACTATTGTTTGAGATCCATTGTTTAAATTCCTCCCATTCAGTTGTAGAGCTACACTAATGTTTGAGATCCATTGTTTAAATTCCTCCCATTCAGTTGTAGAGCTACACTATTGTTTGAGATCCATTGTTTAAATTCCTCCCATTCAGTTGTAGAGCTACACTATTGTTTGAGATCCATTGTTTAAATTCCTCCCATTCAGTTGAAGAAAAAGCAATACTATCCTTGGTTGGATATAGTTTTTCGTTTCCAAAGTCCTTGAACTGTCGAATATGAATATTCAAATTATTTTGGTAAGTTGATAGAGTGATATAAAGATCGTTCCTAATAGGGTAGGCATGAGAAGAATCGGGTGCTTGTATAATTGTAGAGGAACCTAACTGTTGGATTTGATCTTTTTCACCATTTAATTATTGTCAACAGCATTTCTTTTCTCTACTATAGACTATAATATAAAATAGTATATAATTATTAAATCACAGCAACAATATGTATTATTATAATGAATGTGACAGAAAACAAACATTACTATATCAAAAAACAGAAATTAGATTTATAAACAAAGAAATATATGTAATGATATACTTACATTTAAAGACTGGTTCGTCATTCTTTCTTCCATGTAGTAGAACTAAATCAGTTTGATTATTAGTGGTGAAAGTGACAGGATATTTATATTTGAAAAGTTTTCAGATTTGACTGAATGTTAGACTGTTTGTTGTAGACAGATATTAAAAATTATGATATGTCTGAACTTGTAACTGAGCTTATCAACATTAATCAGAAATAGATAACCCTGTAACTACTTGATTACATAATTCGTTGTATTTTATAATGAAATCGCATACATTCCACATGTTTATGTAGATATCATACATTATAGTTGAACTGATCTTTTATTTTGAAAATCATTCTAAGCCGACTGACACAGTCTGACCGTCTGACCATTTGTCGGGCACAGAATTTAGTAGAAAGTATGCAATAATTCTAAGCTAACTGAAATGCTCCATCAGATATTGAGAATATACAATTAGTATTTTGTATTACTATGTAAGTCAAAGAACTATGATTACTGACTTTTAAATTTCACTGACAAACACAAACTAGTTAAAGTATGGTGAACATTACACTTATGTAGAAAGTATATGATTATGTACAGTTTGAACCATTTATTTTCAATATTAAGTATACTGTAAATACATAAAGACAATGTATTATAATTGACTTTTATTTTAATAAAGGCTTTCCGCTTCTTCTTTTTAGCCATTGATGAAGTGATGAGACAATGATGTCATCATCCTTCGTTTATAGAAACACTGTCTGTATGAGTGTGATAACATGAGGATATTTGTATTAAGTGGATATTAAAAGTAGATATTAATCGATTTTTTATAATATATTCCCTTGTATTGTGTAATGAAATCTCATACATTTCACATGTTTATGTAAATATCATAGATTAGAGTTGAATAGATCTTTCATTTTCAAAATTATTCTAAGCCAACTGGTACAGTCTGACCATTTATCGGGCATGTTCACTGACTTTTAAATTTCAGTGACATACAAAAACTTTAGTTTAAGTATGGTGAACATTAAAACTATGTTAAGCTTATTTTCAATATTAAATATATTGTAATAGATAGTGACAATGTAATATAATTGAATTTTATTTTAATAAAAGTTTTCCATAGTTCAAACAAAAGTGTTATCTGTTTTAGCTAAAACTAAATATCAAAAAGTTTTCTAAACTTGAAGTTTGACCCTTTATAATATCAAACACGTCAGACTGTGACAAAAGTTGAATCACTCCTCCCTTCTTAATTAAAGGTTCTTTAAATTGGTTTTGTGTACTGTAGAAACACTGTCTGTATGGTGACCTTTGTAATTTCCTAATAATGTCTTAGCCGTTAGACAGTCTGAAAGTTCTTTGCAGTTTGGTATTTTAAATAATGGTAAGGTTAAACAGTAAGTCATTCATTTAATAAATTTTGTTGTAGGACGATAAAAGTAAATTATGGGTTATAATAACTGTCTCATTCAAATAATATGTATGTTGTACTTGTGAAATCAAAACAGTAAGTGTCCTACAGAACATTGTCTGAGAGAAGCTATGAACAGTTTAGAAATGTATTCCATATTTTCACGAGATTTGTGTACCTAAAGAAGTTTGGAGGTGTGTTTGACAGTCACCAATTCCTAATAGCGTTAGACAGTCTGTAAGATTTATGCAATTTTAATTTTTTACAGAAAATGGATGGATAAACAGTAAGTCATTCACTTAATATTTTTAGTTGTAGCAAATTATATTAGTACAGATGTTAAAATATGAAAAATAATGGTTTTAATATAGACATTGATAAAATGTGGAAGTATAGTGTTTGTGTTTGTAAAACTCATGTAAGATAAACTATAAAGTATCATGTAAAATGAAATATTTTTTCAAGTTATAGTATAAAGTCAAATTAGTAAAAGTGTAAGTTTAATTATTGCATAATATTTAATAAATGTTATATTTATAACGCATGTTGAGCCACTTTGAAAAACAATTTGATTAAGGTATTTTGCCATCTTTATTGAATTTAAACTATCAGTCATAGTTTTGCTTACTTATGTCTTAACATTTTTACTTTGATCCTGAAATCAAATTGGATATTTTTAATTTTTAGCATTATGGAAAAAACAATCTTAAATACATAGGTAATATATAGTAATGTTTTGTCCTCGCAACCATTTACATTTTTTATTACTGATTTCCTTTTTTTTGTATGGGTTATGAAGGTTTCAACCAGAATAATTTATTCATTATGGTCATATTTTTTTAAGTGTCAAGCTATATTGATGGCAAGCTAGAGAAAATGTAAGTTTTAATTAGTGCATAATATTTCATGATATCATTCTTTTTAGGACATATAAGTGGTAAGGAAATGTAATTAACTAATGAATTGATGCGTTCTTTTTAGTATGGTTTAATTGGTCAGGAATTGTAATTAATAATTTAGTGATAAGTTCCTTTTTAAGACGATTTAAATGATTAGGAAAATTATTTAACTAATGAATTACTGTTTTATGCCAATTAAATATAGTCATGTTGATCAAATTTATGCTGGTTCAAGGGAACTAGGACGTCATAGCGGCTTAGCAACGCGTCCCTAACAACGGGCCATCTGGTTACACTTTGTGCAACTATGACGCCATCGTCTTTGAATCTAGCGCCCTAACCAACAGGTCTGTTTACGAAGTAAATCAGAATATAAGGAAAATCGACAAATCATTTTTATACTTGTACCCTTTAGATAAGCAAGCTAGAAGATGAAATTCTTAAACATAGACATTAAAATACTCAACTTTGTAACGGTCTAAAATGAACACACCTCATGTGATTATATGTTTACATAACCTTTTGCTACATTAATAGTATCTGTAGGTCACCACTAGGGAAGCTGGTGTCAGTTTCGTCATGCATACATACATATTTGCCCAATATACAAATGATCAGCTAGAAGTTGAGTTAGAGTTTTAACGATACTAAAAATTTATAAACAAACTAAATGATAAACACCACCAAAATCATAAAAAAAATATTATTTGCTATCTCACAACTTTCAACAGAATATATTTTTATTTTGTCAAATTATTAAAGTTTTCAGTCTCATTAGATCCTGGCTACTCCGTCTGGTGGCTTCAGCGATAAGCTTGTGAGCTTATGTCGCAACAGTTCGGGTAGACTTTTTCTTCATTACCACAGCTTAGCACACTAAATGTTTTTGACGGGAATATATGCAGTTGTATAATATATTCCTATTTCTGTAGGCTTAAGACATATTGAACAAGAGGGATTTCGACAAGCACCTTTTTCAATTTATATGGTGAAAAGTTTAAAGCATTGCACAGTTTTTATATTGTGTATGTTTCGATGTAAAGTGTTTCAATATTATATGATAGAACTTTTAAAATATGAAAGTAATCTATAAGTTATCTAGAGTAAGTATTGTGGCACTCAGTTTTCTATAACACCAACCGCTTGGAGCGCTACGTTCACTAAATGTACGTCCTGTACGATAGTGCAGGTTATTTGTAATAAACAAACTACGTGAAATTATATAAATCAAAAATATTTAGGGTATCTTACAAGAAGTGATAGAAATCAAAAGAAAAACCCTATCTCTTGTCGTGAAATTTGGGTGAAGAACAGCAGGATAATATGGCGTTTCCATAACGACAAAATATATTACATGTGACAGCTGAGCTCGCAGAACGAGATTTACATCTTGGCGCGAGGTTAGATAAAATCTTCATGTTAAAAATGTCCAGTAATTGTATTTAAATGTAGGATTGATCATTTATAAATATGAATTACCAGAGTAGTAACTATGACCACAAGTCATCTATAACATATAGACATAACCTGTAGTCGAAATTTCGATTTTTATCATGCGAATTGAAAACTACGTTATGATTGGCTTGTTTGACTTCGCGTTGGATCAATGTGTAATTAATAAATACTTTTCCTCATAGATACTGTCTCGTTGATCTTCCTGCTCAGAAAAATGAGGTCCGTAGCAAACGTCACTTTTAATAGAATTGTATGTACAGCAGTAAACAAAAACTGCTGTATTAACACGAGTTGCCATTATTCGGTTAACACCTGGTGGTGAGTTGTATAAACTAATGGATATCACTAGTTGCCATTATTCAATTAACACCTGGTGGTAAGTGGTATAAACTAATGGATATCTCGAGTTGCCATTATTCAGTCAACAACTGATGGTAAGTTGTATAAACTAATGGATATCACGAGTTACCATTATTCAATTAACACCTGGTGGTAAGTGGTATAAACTAATGGACATCACTAGTTGCCATTTTTCAGTTAAAACATGGTGGTAAGTTATATAAACTAATGGATATCACGAGTTGCCATCATTCAATTAACACCTGGTGGTAAGTGGTATAAACTAATGGATAAAACGAACTGCCATTATTCAGTTATCATCTGATGGTAAGTCGTATGAAGTAATGAACTATAACTTGCATGTCAGCTATACAAGATTTTTGATACCAAGTGTGATAAAGGTGTTTCATTTTAAACGTTGGTTTTTAATATTAGGTTTTATTTGTCATTTATTATCGTATAACACGCAATCTTGTCAACGTATTACATTTCTAGAGAGCTTTCTAACATTCAGCAGTTTTATAAGAGATAAAAATAAAACATGACCAACATTCAAGTGTAAAAATAATTCTGCCAGAAGATGTACTATGTTACTGGTGTTGTTAAATGTAAGCATTCCTCTGTGAATAGATGTACCATGTTATTGGTGTTGTTAAGTGTAATCATTCCTCTGTCAAGATATGTCCCGTGTTACTGGTGTTGTTAAGTGTAATCATTCCTCTGTCAATAGATGTCCCGTGTTACTGGTGTTGTTAAATGTAAGCATTCCTCTGTCAATAGATGTACCATGTTACTGGTGTTGTTAAGTGTAATCATTCCTCTGTCAATAGATGTACCATGTTAATGGTGTTGTTAAATGTAAGCGTTTTTCTGTCAAGATATGTCCCGTGTTACTGGTGTTGTTAAATGTAAGCATTCTTCTGTCAAGATATGTACCATGTTATTGGTGTTGTTAAGTGTAATCATTCCTCTGTCAATAGATGTGCCATGTTACTGGTGTTGTTAAATGTAAGCGTTTTTCTGTCAAGATATGTCCCGTGTTACTGGTGTTGTTAAATGTAAGCATTCTTCTGTCAAGATATGTACCATGTTAATGGTGTTTTTAAGTGTAAGCGTTTTTCTGTCAAGATATGTCCCGTGTTACTGGTGTTGTTAAATGTAAGCATTCTTCTGTCAAGATATGTCCCGTGTTACTGGTGTTGATAAATGTAAACATTCTTGTGTCAAGATATGTACCATGTTATTGGTGTTGTTAAATGTAAACATTCTTCTGTCAAGAGATATACCGTGTTACTGTTGTTGTTAAGTGTAAACATTCTTCTGTCAAGATATGTCCCGTGTTACTGGTGTTGTTAAGTGTAAACATTCTTCTGTCAAGATATGTCCCGTGTTACTGTTGTTGTTAAGTGTAAGCGTTTTTCTGTCAAGATATGTCCCGTGTTACTGGTGTTGTTAAGTGTAATCATTCCTATGTCAAGAGATGTACTGTGTTACTGGTGTTGTTAAATGTAAACGTTTTTCTGTCAATATATATACCGTATTACTGGTGTTGTTAAGTGTAAGCGTTTTTCTGTCAAGAGATATGCCGTATTACTGGTATTGTTAAGTGTAATCGTTCGTCTGTCAATATATGTACCTTGATACTTGTGTTTTTGTAACACTGTGATAATACATGGAATTTTATCTAATGTGCTCATTTACAACTTAATTCCTCGTTATTTTAAAATTACCCTTACAATATGTAACACAGATAATAAACAGATACAGCTACAACGTGATCTTATCAGGAAACACAAGGAAATGGTTGAAAATCACTTTACAAAACTAAACAAAAAAACGACGTAGTCAGCGTTTTGGCAAAACGACGTTCATAAGAACCGATGAGTAATCAACTTTAACCATTTCTTTGTGTTTCCAAACTGGGTACAGATATGCTATTATCTAACTGTGAAAAGGGTTCAGCTAAGAAGTTTATCAATAGGACTTTGTAGTCAAATCGTCAGAATTTGTTATGCAGTTGCTGGTACTGATGTTTATATCATAACACTGCTGTTTCACTTAAAAATACTTTTTGTGTGTAAATTTAACGCCTTCAGATCATAACAAAGTGTACGTTAAAACAAACCGTTAAACTATTGTAGAAAAAGAGGAAGTCAAGTGACTCTGGTAACACGTGATGAGATTCTAGAAGGATCATGAAGGCTCGAGTATTTGCCAGACGCCCTTTATTTTTATATATAAGCCCGGCAAATAAAGCGGAGATATAATTGCAAATAGACAGATAATTGTGTTAAGTGAGCGGTAGTGACTGTAAGTAAAGTGTGAATCGTTGTGAATTATAGCACGTGTTTAAGTTAAAGTGACGGTGGAAATTCTGTGTATTGAAAAGTTGTATTGAGAAATAATAAACCAGTTTTATTTAAGAAAGGACTTGTATCGCTGACGTTTTTCGGAAACAATTTCTACGGGAAATTAACAAACGACCAGAGACGTAACAAATTGGTGTTAGAAGTGGGATTTTCTTCTTGTTTCTTTTGCTGTTCTTGTATTGCTGCCATCAAATCTGCTAAGCTGTAGTTTGATTTGCCACTTCTCGTTTCCATCTTCTTTTTCTTTTCTTTTTTCGAGATTATAGCAGTTGTTGTGGAAAAAGAAAAGAAACAAGAAGAGAGACTACAGCAATGGTTGGAGGGGAAAGAAAATGAACAAGAAGAGAGACTGCAGCAGTGGTTGGAGAAGAAAGAAAATAAACAAGAAGAAAGTCTTCAACAGTTGAGAGAAAGCCAGCATACACTAATGGAAAAGATGAGTAAATTTCAAAGTGAATTAAATACATTAAAGGATGATTTATTGTCTTTGACACAAGGAGGATATATTAGCCATCGACCTAATTAGCTTCAGACAACGGGAAGCCCCTTCCAGACCCCGCAGCTAAACCCTAATGCAGACATATTCAGTCCTGTCAGAAGTCACATTCCAGACATGAGTGTCAGCAATAGGGGTGATCTAGTACGAAGGAAGCCACAGGAATTCGATGGGAAGGCACCATGGGAAGCATATAGAGCACAATTTGAGCTCCTGGCAGAGATGAATGGATGGACAGAAGAGCAGAAAGCAGTGCACCTGGCAACGATCCTGAAGGGACAATCACTGGAAATACTTGGACAGTTGTCAGCAGACGACAGGCACAACTATAGTGCACTGGTAACTGCTCTAAAGCTCAGGTATGGAACTCAAAATCATTATGAAGTCTACAGGGCTAGATTTAGGACAAGAGTCCGTGCTAAAGGGGAGAGCATGCAAGAGCTGTCACAGTATTTGGAAAGTATGGCACACAAAGTCTACCCAACTGCACCACCTGATGTCCTCAAGCTGTTGCTGAGGGATCAGCTTGTAGACGCCTAGGTCAATCCACAACTGAAGATACAAGTAAATCAAGCACACCCCTCTACTGTACAAGATGTAATGGCCAGAGCTCTTGAATTAGAATTCTATGTTAAGTCCAGCACAGGGGTACCAAGGTTGGTACAGTCATCAGGA
Source organism: Limulus polyphemus (assembly GCF_000517525.1). Lineage (NCBI taxonomy): Eukaryota > Metazoa > Arthropoda > Merostomata > Xiphosura > Limulidae > Limulus > Limulus polyphemus. The sequence goes on along the minus strand of NW_013668379.1, from coordinate 112,720 downwards.
TTCCAGGCCTGAAAAGGGCAGCTTTCAGACATGTTTGAAGGACTTTGCTGGCACTGTAACAAACCTGGACACAAGAGAACTCAATGCTGGCAACTTCAACACAGGGAAGATGCCATGGCAGGAAAGGCTGCTGCCCAGAAAGGTTGTTGGAACTGTTGAGAGCAAGGGCATATGAAGAGCCAGTCTAAGAAGAATACTACCAAAATGTCAGCTTCGGGAAACCAGTAGTGGCTTGTGTTGAGGGACGCCCACCTATCCCCATTATGAAAATCCCAACAACTAAGTGTAAAATGGCAAGCACACATAGTGCCTACGTGACAGAAAAGCTGGACAGTCAAATATGTAACTTTGTCATAGATTCTGCATCTCAGCAAACCCTTGTGAGTATCAAGGTGCTGGATCACAAAAGAGTACCAGAAGCCATACAGAAGTTCTGTGGTGTGACAGGACATTATGCAAGGTTGTGGGTACCAGTCTGGGTAACTATTGAGCTCATGGGCATATAGAACAGACAGAAAGTATACTTGGCTGACATTGAAGACCAATGCATATTAGGATTGGACTATTTAATACTGAGGAAGTGTGTAGTTAACTTCGATAAAATGACGATTGGAAACAACAGGCCAAATTCCAGTAAGTGTTAAAAGGGAGGTTGAACTAACCAGGTGCTATCAAGCTGAAGTCAAAGTGACTGAAGGAGTTGATGATGGTGAATTGGAACCAAATATATATATTAAAGCAAAACAAGAGAAAGACCAAGATTTGAAGCCAAAAATTGAT
>NW_013668379.1:110058-111204 GCF_000517525.1 Limulus polyphemus | reverse complement strand
ACTTGTATCGCTGAAGTTTTTCGGAAATAATTTTTACGGGAAATTAACAAACGACCAGAGACGTAACAATATTTTTGAGGTTCACGAAACTGTATAGTATTGAACAACGTTTCATTGATCACGTTTGTTTTTTGATTCGGTTTTTGAAATTTAGCATTATATATTTTAATCCAGTGTAATTTGTATTATTTTCAATTTCCCTTTACTTATAGTTTCGTTTTTTTATCTTATTTGCAGGTGAAGGTGGGGAGTTTGTTGGATGGCAAGGTAGGCCTCACTCCTGTTTTGACGCCCTCCTCAACCCTACTATTTCGTAGATGTTACTTTACTGTTATTTGTCAGTGTTGTTTAGTTTGCCTTACTGTATTATTCACTGAGTGTAGCCTAATAACGTGTAACATAACATTAATTATACTTATATATATATATATTGTGGATGTTACCTTACTGTTATTTGTCAGTGTTGTTTAATTTGCCTTACTGTATTATTCCACTGAGTGTAGCCTAATAACGTGTAACATAACATTAATTATACTTTTCATGCTCATTGTTCTACGTAATTGCATGATGATGCTGAATTTTGTTTAAAGTCTAAGACGAAGAGAATACGCGAGGTTTAAGATTATCCGGATTGTGTAAATCAAACCCTTATCGTTTGAATGTTATACCTGACAGTTTTAACGAAAACAGTGTTTTGGTTATTAGTAACTTCTGATCAAAACAAGCTAAATACGTGAATAAGAACTGAAAATTAACCCAATAAATAATGTAGCTATCTTAACATAAAACAAAGTCTTACAATGTATTTATACAATTTAAATAATATCTCACAAGGGTAGGCCAGCTTAGGATTAGATTTTTTCTAAAATGCGTAAAAAATCTTCACAATATACACAAGGACCACAAATAAACATTCGTTCCACGAGTTTCCATATCTGGTTGCCAGGTAACGCCACACTGTAAAAAGACGTTCTGGCTAGAATATATCCTTCGCATTATCATTTACTCTGGGGCAGCTAAAGACGCTTCAGAAGGCTCTAGCTATTTGTTCACACATACATATTCCTAGCCAGTTTGATACGGTGCCTAAACCGAAGGGTTCAAATGATAGTATGTTTACCTTATATAATAAGATACAAAATAGCT
>NW_013668379.1:105567-109357 GCF_000517525.1 Limulus polyphemus | reverse complement strand
GACCTTTTTGTGTACTTGTGTACAAATCACAGTGATCGATTTCTAATATCACAGAGTGACCAACGATTAACCAATGAAGTGATATAGGCTATGAGTCATGGCTTCGTGATTGCATTCTGACCTTTTTGTGTACTTGTGTACAAATCACAGTGATCGATTTCTAATATCACAGAGTGACCAACGATTAACCAATGAAGTGATATAGGCTATGAGTCATGGCTTCGTGATTGCATTCTGACCTTTTTGTGTACTTGTGTACAATTCACAGTGATCGATTTCTAATATCACAGAGTGACCAACGATTAACCAATGAAGTGATATAGGCTATGAGTCATGGCTTCGTGATTGCATTCTGACCTTTTTGTGTACTTGTGTACAATTCACAGTGATCGATTTCTAATATCACAGAGTGACCAATAAGAGTGATGATCAAATTCCACTATTGGTTAGACAAGAGTTGGGAATGAGTGCTGTTGACCAGTTATCTTCCCTCTAGTCTATCTTTCAAATTTAGGAACAGATAGCCCTAAACTAGCTTTGCGTGAAAATTATAAAACATGAGTTTGTGAAGAGAGTGAATCAGCCACCTAATAAAAACCAGTCTTTCATTCTGAAAGATACAAAATCAAGTATAGGGTAACAAAACTTTGAAAAGAGGACAATATTTCAGTCGAAAATGTCAACATGAAATTGATTCAAAATATCTATAGAAAGAAACAAATGCAGAAATAAAGGGTTAACCAGTAGAACTGTCAGAAATGTTTGTAAACAAATAATGTAGGAGAAGAAATTTTATTTAGTAAAATTTAATGTTCTTAAGGCCATCTGTTTAAATTTTATAAATGATCACAGACAAATTTCTTCCTATACTATGTAAACAGTATTCAGTTATTATTTTTACACCATCATTACATAACACTATTTCTGTTCACCCTAAACATTATTTCTTAATGGTTTTTAGTCATTACACAACATTCTTCCTGTTCATCGTAAACATGATTTATTATTGGATTATTTAGGCCGTCGTTACAAAAACCCTCTTGCTGTTCACCAAAAGCACTATTCAGTAATGATTTTAAGAACGTCATTACACAACATTCTTCCTGTTCACCCTAAACATTATTTATTAATGATTTTTAGTCAATACACAACATTCTTCCTGTTCACCCTAAACATTATTTATTAATGATTTTTAGTCAATACACAACATTCTTCCTGTTCATCGTAAACATTATTCAGTAATTATTTTTAAACAGTCATTACACAACATTCTTCATGTTCACCAGAAACATTTTCAGGTAATGGATTATTTAGACCGCCATTATAAAAGCTTCTTCCTGTTCACCCTAAACATTATTTATTAATGATTTTTAGTCTATCATTACACAACATTCTTCCTGTTCACCGTAAACATTATTTATTAATGATTTTTAGTCTATCATTACACAACATTCTTCCTGTTCACCGTAAACATTATTTAAATCATTATTACACATTTGTTTGCTTATTTATTGTATACTGCATTCACTAGGGATTGTTTAGACTCTTATTGTACATTTGTCTGCCTATTTACTGTACAAATTATACAGGCACAATACAAGAACGTTGAAAGCTTAAAAATATGCTTTAGTTTTGTTTTTGTTCAAATTTACAAGAGAATACTTTATCGCATGATGTTGATTTGTGGGCTCTGTTACTTTGTGTTGTTACAAAGGTCGAGGACTGTTGTAAAGCGGATATCTTGAACTTGTTATCAGTATCAAAAATAACGTTTTTGGCTGATCACTGGTTCATCTATCTAATATTAATTAATATACTACGTCATATTAAAGGCTTCAGTTTGCATTATCGCATTTAAACTATTGTAAAACAGTTCAGAATGATTCACCAGTCATGAAATATTTGTAGAAATTGATGTAGGGGATGCGTGGAAGAAATACCAACAACTGAAAAAATCTATAGTGTTTTTTAAACCTCTAATATGAAATGTAAGCTTACCAGCTTGTCGTATATAATTGAAACGTGATTCTGAGGGTTCTATGACTTTCTACTACTGTCGTTTGACTTCCAACATTTTACTGCCGTTGGAAAGGGATGCAGCAATTTATTATTTCATTTGAATGTTTTCTGCATGTAAAGAATTTATATTATCGGAATATTATAAAAACAACTATTATCATGTCAAGAAACCTTGAACACGAAAATTACGTCATAACATTTGTACTAGTGTAAACATAAATAATAGTATACGTATTTGCTATATGTGGTAGCCTTTTTTTTTCAGTTACTTTATTGTTCAATATAGTTTTAAATCAAGTTTAGTGTGATAGTTTATTAGTTCACTGTGCTAGAAAATGTTTTGTTTTGAGAACATAATTATGTAAAATGCACCGGCATTCATTTACTACGGCAGTAAAATGTCATGATACCGATTGTGAGGAGGTGTTCAGTGAACAGTTTGTTGTTAAAACGACTTGTAAATGAACAATGTGTTGTTAAAATGTATTTAAATGAACAATGTGTTGTTAAAACGACTTGTAAATGAACAATGTGTTGTTAAAACGACTTGTAAATGAACAATGTGTTGTTAAAACGACTTGTAAATGAACAATGTGTTGTTAAAATGTATTTAAATTAACAATGTGTGGTAAAAATTGTGTAACCCAAATTAAAAGTTCTTAATTGCTATTATTTAAAATCGAATGTGTAATTAAAATGTTAATATTTATATGAATACTGTATGGTTTAAATACTGTTATTTCAATTGACAGTGTGTGGTTAAGGCGCTGTTATTTAAATGAACAATGTGAGGTTAAAATGCTCTTATTTAAATCAACTTTGTGTAGTTAAAATGCCGTTATTTAAACGTACGTGTAGATATTATTTGCAATTAAAATGTTGTTAGGCCTGGCATGACCTAATGGTTAGGGCTCTTGATTCGCAGTCTTTGGTTCGCGGGTTCGAACTCTTGTCACCGAACATGCTCGCCCTTTCTTCCGTGGAGGGCGTTATACCGTGATGATCAATCCTACTGTTCGTTGGTAAAAGAGTTGGTGATGGGTGGTGTTGACTATCTGCCTTCCCTCTAGTCTATCACTTCTAAATTAAAGTCGGCTAGCGTAGAGAGTAGCTTTACACAAAATTCAAACCAAACGACAATGCTGTTACTTAAAGGAACTGTGTGGTTAAAATGTTATTTAAATTAACAGTATGTGGTCAGAATTATATTATTAGAAAACGGTGTGTTATTAAGATGCTGTTACTTAAAGGAACTGTGTGGTTAAAATGTTATTAAAATGAACAGTATGTGGTCAGAATTATATTATTAGAAAACGGTGTGTTATTAAGATGCTGTTATTTAAAGGAACTGTGTGGTTAAAATGTTATTAAAATGAACAGTATGTGGTCAGAATTATATTATTAGAAAACGGTGTGTTATTAAGATGCTGTTATTTAAAGGAACTGTGTGGTTAAAATGTTATTTAAATTAACAGTATGTGGTTAGAATTATATTATTAAAACACAGTGTGCTATTAAATTGCTGTTATTTACACATCTCACGAGTGAAAATGATGTGGTTTAAATTATTATTCGACTTATTGTAACGTAATAACATAGATTGCCTATAACCATGTAACAATTCATATTTCAATACTTTAGACATCAGCCTGTCGAAGTACAAGGTGATGTTTGTGTGAAAAATAAAAATACGTAACAATTCATATTTCAATACTTTAGACATCAGCCTGTCGAAGTACAAGGTGATGTTTGTGTGAAAAATAAAAATACA
>NW_013668379.1:83121-104646 GCF_000517525.1 Limulus polyphemus | reverse complement strand
TTTATCTATCGTTCAGTTTGTACATTAAATTTGCATAACCTCTAATTTTTATTTTCCCTACTTTAACTCGAACTTTTGCAAATTCAGTAATGGGGGGGGGGGGGGGGTAGAATGAATAGTTGGTAATACCGTGTTGAATGGCACTCTGTACAGTAGAATGAATAGTTGATAATACCGTGGTTCTACTGTACAGATTGCCATTCAATATTATCAACTATTCATCGTGTTGAATGGCACTCTGTACAGTAGAATGAATAGTTGGTAATACCGTGTTGAATGGCAATCTGTACAGTAGAATGAATAGTTGATAATACCGTGTTGAATGGCACTCTGTACAGTAGAATGAATAGTTGATAATATCGTGTTGAATGGCACTCTGTACAGTAGAATGAATAGTTGGTAATACCGTGTTGAATGGCAGTCTGTACAGTAGAATGAATAGTTGGTAATACCGTGTTGAATGGCAATCTGTACAGTCAATGAATAGTTGATAATATCGTGTTGAATGGCACTCTGTACAGTAGAATGAATAATTGGTAATACCGTGTTGAATGGCAGTCTGTACAGTAGAATGAATAGTTGATAATACCCATCGTGGCTCTCCAAATATTGGGTGCTAGCCGAAGAACCCGTTCATTGCGGTGGGGGAGAAATAGGGGGTCAGGTTCGAGCATGAAACCCTCTATGTCAGCCCTAAGGGTACATACCAAGTTTAATGACAATCGTTCCAGCAGTTCGCTAGTTATAAAGTTGGTTCTGATTAATCAAAGGTTCTAAGTTTGAAGATATTTACTTCACGTGTCTGTGTGTGTGTGTGTATATATATATATAAACAATAAAAAAAAAGTTACAGAAATACATTAAGGACGTTAAATGTGAGTGAGAACTGACGAGAAGACGAACTTGACCACTAACAGAACAAAGGCTAATGCGTTTGTGAGTTATGACATCACCGTACTCTGCCCCTCAGCAACAGCTGTGCTAAATCAAATGTGCCATTAGAACTTCAGTGATATAGTTCCCGTTATATTTTCAAAGAATAATGGCCTCGATTTATACGTGTATAATCATTATATACAAGGTTAGTAAAAAATGTTAATTTGAAAAGGGGAATAGGGATCGTCAAAAAAGTAGAAACAAGTAGAATCGAAATGCAGAGATTATATTTTCAAAACTTCAACTAGAGAATCTGAAAAAGTAAACAAAGAAAGCTGAAAATAATGTAATGACAACCGTATGTTTGGTAATGTTTGTGTGAACCAACTTCAGATGTACTTTAAACAGTTTCTCATGTAAATGTTTTATATTCATAGCTATGGGTACTACTTGGTGACACGCACAACACGTGTATTTTAGTACAGCACATGTTACGTAGTGGTTACATCGCTGTGAAAGAAATGTATAGCATTATGTTTGAAGTTATACTTTTTGTATCTCCTCACAGTAAAAATCCCGAGTTGTTTCTTCTCCACCTCTTGACATCTTTCACCTGACTATATCGACATGAAATTATCCAGGTGTTGTTGTTGAATATGCTTAAAAATGTAGGCATACTTTCACTTATATTGTAAAGAAGTTCATCTGGGACTGATGGTGTAAAGAAGTTCATCTGGGACTGGTGGTGTAAATAAGTTCTACCAGTCCCAGATGAACTTCTTTACACCATCAGTCCCAGATGAACTTCTTTACACCACCAGTCCCAGATGAACTTCTTTACACCATCAGTCCCAGATGAACTTATTTACACCACCAGTTGAAGATTAACATTACACCACCAGTCCCAGATGAACTTCTTTACACCATCAGTCCCAGATGAACTTCTTTACACCATCAGTCCCAGATGAACTTATTTACACCACCAGTCCCAGATGAACTTCTTTACACCATCAGTCCCAGATGAACTTCTTTACACTACCAGTCCCAGATGAACTTTTTACACCATCAGTCCCAGATGAACTTCTTTACACCATTGGTCCCAAGTTAACTTATTTACACTATCAGTTGAAGATTAACATTACAACACCAGTCCCAGATGAACTTCTTTACACCATCAGTCCCAGATGAACTTCTTTCCACTACCAGTCCCAGATGAACTTCTTACACCATTGGTCCCAAGTTAACTTATTTACACCATCAGTCTCAGATTAACATATTTACATTACCTTTATCAGATGAACTTTTTTTACACCACCAGTCCCAGATGAACTTTTTACACTATCTGTCCCAGATGAACTTCTTTACACTATTTGTCCCAGATGAACTTCTTTACACCATCAATCCCAGATGAATTACCACTCACAGGTGAACTTCTTTATACCATCAGTCCCAGATGAACTTCTTTACATCACCAGTATCAGATGAATATATTTACACCATCAGTCCAAGATTAACTTTAAATCACCAGTATCAGATGAACTTATTTACACCATCAGTCCAAGATTAACTTTACATCACCAGTATCAGATGAACTTATTTCACCATCAGTTCCAAATTAATTTCTTTAAACCATCATTACCAGATTAATTTACATGCCATTAAAATTATTAGGATTTCCCAACTGAACACTTTATGCTCTGGAAAACAGTCACCTATATTTGAAAAAGATGTGTTACCTGTTCCATAATCTTTGTGGCCAAACAAGTAGATGTTCCTCCTTTAAAAATATCTTGATTTTGAAGATTACCAGGTCAAATAGCTTACTAGTTTTGTAAAGGTTAATGAAAAATATTTTACATACTTAGATCTATTATCATATTGTTCCCAACTAAAGTACCTTCAGATCTAGATTAATCTTAAATAGATAATTTCAAACTAACAAGAGGCATGATCAGTTGTAATTTCCAGTCTGATAATTATTTTAAATACTCTAACTGAATCCATTTCATATATAAAACCAATTAAGATACATAATATGTTAATGAGTCAGTCCAAAACAAATATGTAACAGTTATTACAAGGGGAAAAGTGCTGTACTCTGGATGGAGAAGTGCTTAAAGTTTGAAATAGTCCCTGCATTAGAACAGCAATGTATCGTCTGTCATCAGGGTGGAGAAGTGCTTGAAGTTTGAAATAGTCCCTGCATTAGAACAGCAATGTATCCTCTATCATCAGGGTGGAGAAGTGCTTGAAGTTTGAAATAGTCCCTGCATTAGAACAGCAATGTATCCTCTATCATCAGGGTGGAGAAGTGCTTGAAGTTTGAAATATTCCCTGCATTAGAACAGAAATGTATTCTCTGTCATCAGGGTGGAGAAGTGTTTGAACTGTAGGCAAAAAAACAAAAAAAGAACTGAAATCCACTAATCTGTGTATTTCTCTCTCTCTGAAATACACATATTATCGTTAGTATATTATTTTATCACATTCATGTAGCTACACTAATATTTCTAGTAATCTAATGTAGAATGCAGACCTAGCACAGAATCCAGACAAAACCTAATGTTGAATACAAACTAAGTGTATATTCTATACAAAATTTAATATACAATATAAACCTAAAATAGAATTTAAATCTAGTTTGGGCCCGGCATGGCCAGGTGGTTAGGGTGCTCGATTCACAATCTGCGGGTCGCAAGTTCGAATCCCCTTTCACACCAAACATGCTTGCCCTTTCAGCCATGGGAGCATTATAATGTGATGGTCAATCCCACTATTCATTGGTAAAAGAGTAGCCCCAAGAGTTGGCGGTGGATGGTAATGGCTAATGCAGATAGCCCATGTGTAGCTTTACGCAAAATTCAAAACAAACAAACAAATCTAGTTTATAACCCAAACCTAACTTCAAATCTTAATGTAGCATAGAACCTAAAACTAGTTATAACATAAACCTAACAATAGAATCTCCACCTTGTGTAGAAGATATATATTATAGAAGTCTTGATATATTAGTTCCAAAACATCTATGAAGACAAGAATACCCACATTTATAGAGTACAGTTTGAAGCTATATGTTTGTAATTCATTTATTCCACCACTTTCTGTTTAAAATAGAGAGCACATATAGACACTGATAACAGAAACATGTTATAATTTCATATAATATGTAATTCATGTTATGATCTTAAATCAAGACACTCATAACATATCTTCATTTTCAGGACCACCTGGCATTAGCTCTATTAACCCAAGGATGAACTCTCCAAGAGGTCAACCCCTTGGGCCTATAAATCCTGGGGTAAGTTGTACCATCTGGTGTTAACAGTGTAGACCATTTTTGTTGAAAATGCAGTAGTCAACATCATTTGTTAAAATATTCCAATACAGCACTAGTTTCAGAAATGTCTTGTTGCAACTTAGCTGTCTGAGCCAGGTGTGACCTAGTAGTTAGCATGCTGCACTGTGAATCTGAGGGTTCTTGTTTTGCAACTGTTGCTACAAAATCTTACCCTGCACTTTAGGTCCATGGGTGTATTATAAGAGTGAGTGTGAAATACCACTATTTGTTAGTAGGAGAGTAGCCCAAATGTCGATACTGGGAGCTGGTGACTAACTGTCTTCCCTTTAGTGTATCAGTTCCAAATTTGGGATGGCTTTGTGAAAATTAGCTGATCCACTGGATTAAATTACATTATGAATATCTTCCATAGCTTAATAATGTTCCAATGTCTAATTGTATCATGGTGTGAGTTTTTTTTTAGAACCACAACTCAGTACTCTAATTGTACCATGGTGTGAGTTTTTTTCTAGAACCACAACTGAGTACTCTAATTGTACCATGGTGTGAGTTTTGTCTATAACCACAACTGAGTATCTAATTGTACCATGGTGTGAGTTTTGTCTAGAACCACAACTGAGTATTCTAATTGTACCATGGTGTGAGTTTTGTCTAGAACCACAACTGAGTATTCTAATTGTACCATGGTGTGAGTTTTTTCTAGAACCACAACTGAGTACTCTAATTGTACCATGGTGTGAGTTTTGTCTAGAACCACAACTCAGTACTCTAATTGTACCATGGTGTGAGTTTTTTTCTAGAACCACAACTGAGTATTCTAATTGTACCATGTTGTGAGTTTTGTCTAGAACCACAACTCAGTACTCTAATTGTACCATGGTGTGAGTTTTTTCTAGAACCACAACTGAATATTCTAATTGTACCATGGTGTGAGTTTTGTCTAGAACCACAACTGAGTAATCTAATTGTAACATGGTGTGAGTTTTTTCTAGAACCACAACTGAGTATTCTAATTGTACCATGGTGTGAGTTTTGTCTAGAACCACAACTGAGTACTCTTTCAGAGCAAAAAAAAGTTTGCTTCAGATTTTGTTCATGTTCTGACATTGAAATATTAACTATATATCTCTGTTTTGGAAAACAAGTGTTACGTAATGATGAGCTGAGTGCTACACTTTTGAGCTATGTCAGACCTCGTCAATCCAGTTACTCCAGAAGGTTTGACTGCTTTTCCTTCTGAAGAAGTTATTTTATTTTTCCTGCAACATTTTGAAGAATTGACTTCAGCACGTTTTCCCAGTATGCCTAAAAGTTTTTTTTATGGACTTTAACGATCAAAATAGACAATTATTACCACAACCTTATCACATGAAAAATATTTTGACATTCTTATTATTAACATATTTCATTCAAAAATACTTTGTCAAATTTTAACATATAATTTAAGGACAGTAAAGGATGTGTTGGTCCATCTTGGCCATCCAATCCACTAAACTAAACTTTAATATAAAAATAAAATACTCAGATCTAGCCCTTATCAATCAAATATTTTTCAAGCCTTTCCTTAAACTCCTTTCTTGCACCTATCACATCTGCAGGTAACCATTCCAAAGTTCAACCACACTACTATAAATATAAAACTGTTTTAGCTGAACGTGGTTCTTATCCTGCCAAAATATATAAGCAAGGAAGAAGAATCTAATGGTCAAGTTTGTGTAAAATCACCAGTGGTTAGCTAATAAAAATAAAATAAAAAATTCAAACTTTCGACTTTGAAAAGGGCAAGAATTTTATATATATGCCAATTTAAGAAGAAGAGAAAAAGAATACTACTCTTTTTTTTTTCAGAACTATGGAACAATGAGGCCACCAATGAATAGTGCAATTGGACCGGGAGGACCTGGAATACTACCTATGTCAGTGTAAAGTTCCTTTTTTAAAAAAATTTTGATTTTTAGATTTTTTCAATAACCATAAAGTTAAAATTAATAGATTGAATCTCAATAAACCTAAAATACATTTTAAGAAGGCAATGATGATATTTTTGAATAAAGTCTTACCTCTATACTGTTATACCAAAGCAGATACATCTGGTACATTCCTTTCTGGATAGAGTTTCTTAGTTAATCTAAATATACTTCTTAGCTGGTTATGTTTTCTTGTTCATATGTTTATTTACATGAATTTTTTCTTCTCTGAAGTTTTTACTTGTCTAAATATTCAACTTCTTATCCATATGTATACCTTCTGTCTAAATGTATATTCTTCTTTGTCTTTCAGCTCTTGGCTTGTTATCTTTGTGTATCTCTATGTTTGTCAACATATCTGTTGAACTACATTTATCATGAAATTATTCATCTTAAGACTTTGTTTTGTTTGAAGTTAAACACAAAGCAACACATGTGTTATCTGTGCTCTGCCCACCACTGTTATAGAAACCCAGATTCTAGTGTTTTAAGTCCTCAGACATACCGCTGTGTCACTGGGGGCTATTTTAAGACACCTGTTGAACTATTTTTAATATATCTATTATATACACATGAAATGTTCATCTATACATATTAGTTTAGATATCTGTTGAACTGTTTGTGTTGATCTGTACAAGTTTGTGTAGGTATCTGTTGATTTTTACATGTTTGTCTAGATATCTGTTGATCTATGTATGTTTGTCTAAATATCTGTTGATCTATGTATGTTTGTCTAGATATCTGTTGGTCTGTGCATGTTTGTCTAGATGTCTGTTGTTCTATACATGTTTGTCTAGGTATCTGTTGATCTATACATGTTCACCTAAATATCTGTTGATCTATACATGTTCACCTAGATATCTGTTGATCTATACATGTTCACCTAGATATCTGTTGATCTATACATGTTCACCTAAATATCTGTTGATCTATACATGTTCACCTAGATATCTGTTGATTTATACATGTTCACCTAGATATCTGTTGATCTATACATATTTGTACTTAATACATACATACATATATGTAACAAAACACTGGAATATCAGGTTATTCTATTTTTAGTTCTCCTTTATTAATTTCTTCAACTAGTTTCATGACTTGAAAGGTCATTCTTCATGATATAATTTTACTGAGAATCTATAACAAAAACATGCAAATTCCATTTTTCAACTAAAAGTAAATAATCTAAATTAAATATATATATTTTATAAATGCACAAACACATAATATACTCCATGTATAAATTAAGTACATTAAGAATGCTAAAAATAAATAAAATTGGTCAATATACTTTCCTCCATCTAACTTTACATCTAATTTCACAAAACCTACTAATGTTGTATATCTCTCAGCATTAGAATGATCTATGTAACCATTATTGTTAGAATTCTTGAAAACAGTATGTCTTTCTTTTCAATATTGGTACCTTTATGTATTTTTATTGTACTTTTAATGTTTATTATGTTAAGAAAAAATAATAGAAGCACAATTTCCTGTCCTTTTTTACAATATGAGTTTTTATTTCACTCATCTAACGGACGGGTATTCCAGCTAGTAGAATATAATGTGTTCCCACATATGTTATACTTTGTAAAGAAAGTTACTGTAGTCATTTTGTTTTGTGTATATATATTTATTATCTTTAAAATAGATGAGGCTCTTGTATCCTGTGCTGAAAATATTCATTTCTATTTTTTTGTGCACCAGACATTATACATGTGTAAGATTCTGTTTTTCACCTGGTAGGTAGTGATTTAAAAAATATGTCACTGAAATGATTAAAACCTTCTGTACTTTTATATCAAATCCTAAACTAAAAACATTTCTTCAACTTTTCTGACAGACCTGGCCCTGGTGGCAGACCATGGCAACCTAATGTATCAACGGTAAGATTTATTCTCAGAAATAGGAAGAGTAAAGCGTATTACTGAAACTGTTTTTACCTGTGAGAATGGCTCAAAATATCAGTTAATAGTGAATTAAGTACGGCCATACTTAAAATAAAATAATACACAAACATGGAAATTGAAAGTGACAAACTATACGTTTATCCTGTTTAATTGAGAGAAACTAATTTTCTAAAATTATATTTTTTTATTTTTGAGTTTATACAGTAATCAAAGAGAGAAGTAACAATTTAGACATGATTTGACATGACTTGTAATTCTACTTGTTGAAACGTTATCCATTGTTAGTGTTTAACAATTTTCCACAAGAAGATTTTTGTGATAACTTACTTATTTTTGTTTAGACAAAAGAGTTACAACCATGCTGCTTAATCGTATTTACTAAAATCAACATAATGTTTTTACTTTGTTGTTTTACAGATGAATTATTCTTCAGCTTCTCATGTGGGTCATCATGTAAGTTCACTATCACTTCATGGGGGTCATTATGTAAGTTCACAATCATTTCACAAGGGTCATCATGTAAGTTCACAATCACTATTTTAACTTGCTGCTGATTCTAAATATCATTTAATTTGGTTGTTAAAAATCTTCAGAAAAATATTTTTTTTACATTTCCACCATCATTTTAAAATACAGAATCTGTAACTGGTTAGTTATATGTAAATCTTGAGTTTGAATAATGAATCTGTAACTGGTTAGTTATATGTAAATCCTGAGTTTGAATACAGAATCTGTAACTGGTTAGCTATATGTAAAGTTTCAATACAGAATCTGTAACTGGTTAGCTATATGTAAATCCTGAGTTTGAATACAGAATCTGTAACTGGTTAGCTATATGTAAATGTTGAGTTTGTTTCAACCTTCACAGTTTTGCTTATTTAATGAAATAAACAGATATTACAGTACTCATGACAGAGAAGTGTGTGTACATCATTATAGCTTACAGGCTTAGAACATGCTGTTTGCCCCAAATGTTACAAAGTAAATGCTTTTAATAAAGGAAACATTTTTTGATCTCATATCACCTTTAGGTAAAAGTTTTGTAATGGTTAGTTTGTGTGTGTGTATATGTGGAGGAAATAATCTTTTTATATAGAATTATGACAAACATCCTAATTCTAATCTAGACCAGTATGGATAGTTAATAATACTTTGTCAAGAAAAATTAGTAATAATATTAGTGTAATGTTTTACTTCATTTTCTGGTCTTTACCAACAAAAAATGAAATTAATTTTACATTTTTGAACGTTCTAGTACATTGTTAATACTAAGTTACAAAGATTTTCATGATGAAAAATAATTGGTCAATTCTATATCAAAATTTTGGAGTTTTTTTATCAACAATTTATTTCCATTGAAAAGCTTGATATATACATGTTTTTCACTGGTACTTGTGGTACTTTTCTATATCATAGGGTCCACTGGTGTCTAGTACAGGAACATCCCTAACACCAAACCCACAAGGTAAGATTTAAGATGGCATTAATTAACTCAGTCTACTCTAGGTTCTATGTCTCTGTATGGTAATCATGCATTAGAATACTTCTCATCCATGTTAACAGATATCTTTGCAATAACTCAGCTTATACGGAATTATTGAAAAAATATAGAAATAAAAGTTTATTCTCAAAATAAGAATTTTGTAACCTTATCTAATTATCAAAGTATTTATCATTAACTTCTGACCAGGGAAAGATACCTACTTAGACCAGCACCAAAAGCTACAAAATACCTGAAAATTAATTATTTGCTTCACGCACTGTCACTAGCTTGTGAGAAACTGACTGTCTCTCTGTTTGAAAATAGTCTTGTTCACTTTCTAATTAAAATGTTTGAGCATTCTGATATGTTAAATTGTTGCACTTTAGCTAAGTTTAAAGGAGAGCTTATCAACAGAAGTATTACTTTATATACTGTTTAACCTTAGCTTAGAATTGTCTTTTAACACAAACGTAGCAAAGCTGAAATACTTGTTTATCATAAGTGTACTTCTCGCCCAAACTTTGCATTTTCAAAATGAGTTGTGCATACTTTAAGAGAGAATTTATATGTGGGTTACAATGAATAGGAGATATTTGATATTTCAAAGCATGGAGTTTATTAAACTTCGATGAGAAGTTTTCTTATTTTTGCCAGACGTTTGCTAAAAGTAAAGATTTTATAGAGAGTTTGTTAGTAGAAGTCCGTTTGTAGCTTGAGCCCTGTAAAGGAGAATATAAAAGTTCTTTTGAAAGTGAATAAAGTATTTCTGTAGTAGAATTTTGTACTCTTTGAACTCCTTTTGTGTTTCATGTTTGATTTGCATTATTATTTATCATTGCTGTTAAATTCAGTTTTTAATTACCTTTCAATCTCTCATACAATCTTGTAGTAAAGTGCCATCTATTGGCAAGATTGAGCAATTATTACATGTGTTCTAGGTACAGCTGGCACTTATTCCCCTGCAACTCCAAGAATAAACACCCCCAACACGCGAAGAGGTGATGCTCTCATAGTACCAACTCTTTATAAATTTTTCTGACAAAGCTGATTTCATTAACAAGATCATACTTTACTGCAACACAGTGCTTGATTATATTTCATTTGTGGCTTAGCTGAGTAATCACTTCTTTCCATTGCAAAACTAATGGGTAACTAGCCCACCTTCTGTCTTAGATAACATTATGTAACTATACAAACATAATTAAAAGGGGAAAAAATCTATGGTTCTGAATTCCTAAAGAAACTTTATGTACTAAGAAAAGTTTTTACCTTCTGTGCTTAATAAAAATAGCCAGTTTGTACCCAGAGTTTATGCTAAACACAGTTTAATTTTACTGCTTTATGGGTTTCTATCGAAGATCTTAATTCTGCAGCATGAATTTTTGCATGTAGTACCAAATATTTCTTTTGCTTGATGCTTCTAATTCCTCACTTCAAACTACCTTGTGTGTTAGGTTTGGTCCAGTGATGTTTACAAGAGTGAAGTAAGTTTTTCTTTTCCTTCTGACACTGTCGTTATTACAGATACTGTGTAAATCAGTTACAAATTATTTTATATAGCACTCTAGGTCATTGTAGTAGATTCTTGTAGGGTAACGTGTATATATTTTTTCCAATGAAGTTTTTGTGTAAAGTTTGTGTATATGTTCCTCATTTTGCATTTGTTGTCATCATAATTTAGATGAATATAATTTTGTTGCTTTTCTATATATTTTCTATGTGTTAATATAACTGGATT
The DNA here is from genome assembly GCF_000517525.1 of Limulus polyphemus. Classification (NCBI taxonomy): domain Eukaryota; kingdom Metazoa; phylum Arthropoda; class Merostomata; order Xiphosura; family Limulidae; genus Limulus; species Limulus polyphemus. The sequence continues at coordinate 93,371 of NW_013668379.1, read as the reverse complement.
AATTTTATATGATGTAATTAATCCTAGACATTTCTGAAATGAATCTTTCAAAAGAACTTACCTACCTTACTTAGTATTACTATTGTATCACTTTACTCCAATGTAAAGACTAATTAATCTAGATAAAATTCCTTTTATTCAATAACAAAAACACGGACAGAGTCTGTCACTTCATTAATACAAAAAACACACAGTCACTACATTAAAAACAACACAATTTCAATTACATATTTAATTCAAATGCACAGTCTTAGACACTTCATTAAGAAACAATACTGGCAATCACTTCATTAATAAAAGACAGCACAGTCTCAGTCACTTCATAAATGAAAACAGCACTGCTTCGGTCACTTTATTAATAAAATTATCACCATTTCAGTTGCATCGTTAATGAAAACATCACAGTCTCAGTCACTTCATAAATGAAAACAGCACTGCTTTGGTCACTTTATTAATAAAATTATCACCATTTCAGTTGCATCGTTAATGAAAACATCACAGTCTCAGTCACTTCATAAATGAAAACAGCACTGCTTCGGTCACTTTATTAATAAAATTATCACCATTTCAGTCACATCATTAATGAAAACAACAACACAGTCTCAGTGACTTAGCAATATTCATGTTTTTCTTGTCTATAATCTTGTGGAATAATCAGTGCTATTGAGGCTGATTTTATGTGCATGAATGTTAGTGTGTATGTTTTTGTGTTTTTACATCCTGACTAATTGTCAAATGATTCAGTTTTTATTTAGTTCTCGTATTTTCTAGTACAGTGAACTGTTACTATTGCATTAATTTTATATTACATGTGAAACATTTACATTCATTTTTGGTAGTGAAGTTTGGAACTGGAACCTGAATTATATATGTTTCTGTTTATTCTATGATAAGCTAAAAGTTTTAGTGACTTACTATACTAATATGTTATTAATTATATATGTTCAGATGCATCTAACTCTGGTGGAGAAACGATGTATACAATGATGAAGCCTGTTCCAGGAGGAAACATGACAGGGGTGAGGGATTAATTTCTGTAAATGTCAGACCCGGAGTTAGGAAAATGTGTAATCATTTTAGTAAAGGGAATTAAGAAGAATGCTCAACAATTAAATCTGTCTTTTTCTTGTTTTTTCATTATTCAATCTAATTTTAATCCTTGTTAGAGGATTTATGAGTTCTTAATAGTCTGGTTTTTACAAAGATCATCTAAATACATTGTGTTCATACTTCTTTGTTCAGTTTCCGATGGGTCCTGCTCCTGATGGTTCAATGGGTCCTATTGGATCTGACATAGGTCCACCAGTAATGAACGGCATGACTTCAGGTGATATGTTACTTTTTTAAAAGGTTTATTGATAAGAGTTTAGGTAAACACTTACTGTCTCATCATGTGAAGGAGATAAGACATGAAAAAGATTTATATTTGTATCATATAACTAATTGTGTTGGATATTTTTTTTAAGTTCAATTATATGCATATATAAAGAATGAAATGGAAAACATTACAGCTTCCTTCTGTTTTATTATAAACAACAGTTTTTATGTATTTCCTAAATCTGTTTTCTGCTCCTCTCTTCATCTGAATATGTTTTTCCTTATCAATTACATGATCTGCTAGTTTTTCCAGTAGTCCATGATGCTTTGGCCTTTTTTTCTTTATGTGGCTGTGTACATACAAATAAAAACAAACAAAAGACTGTTTTCCTGCACATTTACATGTTTTATGGGCACGTATACACTGTAAATATTTTTAAGAATGTTGCACTACCAATATTTTCTATATTCTGTTTTTAGCTACAAGTAGCATTTCTGTTCTCAGTACAATATTTATCACTCATTGAAACTGTGTATATGATCTTAGGTGATGGTTTAGATGGGATGAAAGCTTCTCCTGCTAATGGGCCAGGAACACCAAGAGAAGATGGACCTCCTATGAGTGAGTTTGGTATCCCTGGTTATGGACAAGAAAATGTAAGTTATTATTAGGTATTATAAATTCTTTAATCTTTCTGGAACAGATATATCTGAGTTCATTTTTTATTAAACCAAATTTCATATTATTTTATTTCCTGGTGTTCTCTGTGTTTGTTTTCTATGCTTCTTTACTCTGCTGTGTTTAGGAAAAATAACAGAATATTGATCAAATTGCTTAGCATAAGTTTTCAGTGCTGAGGTTTGGCCAAGAATCTAGTTTCAGTGTGTATAGGAGGCCAACTGCTGATGCTATATTCTTGGGATACAGATACCAGGGGATACATCAGGAATTGACATGCAGTGCCATTTGCAGGCTTGTACTGGTCATCAGGGCACACCCTTGTGAAATTTAAGTGCAGGATAAAGTTCCAGGTACGTTGGCAATCGGTCTTTTCACTGGAGTCGTTACCCTTCATCCTTAGTGCACTTACTTCCCTGCTTCATATGTGAGCTTTCACATGCTGAAGACTTAAACTTTAGCTGAGGACAACTTTTTGTTTTTGTTTATTTTATCAATTTTATTCTAGCCTTTTGAATTTATTTTAATTGTTCTGTATAATTTTTACCGAGCTCCTTTTTTGAATGCACTGGCTTCCTATAATTTTCTCTCCTGTAGAATAGATTTCATAAAATTACCTTCTTTCTAGCATAAACCTTTGATCATACTGTCTTGTCATTGTTCTAAACCTAGGCTTTTGGAAAATGTTTGTAATTCCCTCTTTCTCAGCTAAGACTCGATCAAAGTACAAAACTCGGCTTTGCTGAACTTGAAGTTTGCTGATAGAAAATTCAGCAAATACTGCACTTAAATTTCTGAAAGGTATAGGTGTGCAGAAAAACTCAAGCTACTCGTTTTTGGCAAAACTGAACAGCAGAGGAATCTTAAAACAGATAACTTACATAAGATAGTCAAATTATTTCACTTATCAGTGCCACCGAAATTGTATTTTGTTTAATATTTTTATTATTCTTTATTACTTACAGTTCAACTATATCATTAATCCTTTCCTAATTATCTTACAAAACTTGTTTAACTTGCTTTTTGATTTGTCTTGAGTCAGTTTCAGACTTCAATGGTGAAATTATTAAGTAATTATTTTAATCTATATCTTTCTTCTTCCTAGGAATAGGTTAATATACATTTTTCCTCAATATATATTTTTTTTTTGTATTTGAAATACCTTTATTTTGTGCATGATACAACAACCTCCACCCCTCACCTGCAGTTACTATCCTCTGTCATTTTAATAACTTATCTTAAACCTTGCAGGTTGAGATATGCACTATTTGTTTTTCACAGGGTAAAACAACCTTTATAAAAGAATGTAATTTTATTTAGTGTTATGAATATTTCCTGTTCAAGCAACTTGCTAAGTTTGGCTTTTCAACAGGTTGCTGTGGTGTAACTTGTGCATCAATGATGGAAGTGTGAAATATTGATTTATTTTCTTATGTTCATAGGATCAGAATGAATCAGCAGCAATTCTAAAAATCAAAGAGAGTATGCAGGAAGAAGCCAAAAGGTTTGAGAAAGACACTCCCTCGGAACACTCAGAATATTTCATGCAGTAGCTAGTGCTGTGTCTACTCTATCAAACATTTTGCAGTTTTCCAAGGTGTAAAAATATACACATTACAACATAACTGGTAATTCCACCATAGAATACCATATGAAGCAATTCCTAAGCCTCATAGACAGTGGAATAGGCTTTAACAAACCCTGAAGATTCTTATCAGAATTTCATTAATTAGAGCTCATGTTTCATTGTGACAAATATACAGGATTGGCCACGTTGACATATTCAGCAACTGTTCCAAATCTGCACCACAACTAGCTGTTTCTCATGGGAACCATCTTTTAATATGTGTGTTTTTCTTCATTTAAAAATATACAAGAATTGAAGAGGTTCCAACATTCTTAAAATAGTAACTTAAATGTTTCTGTTTAATGAATGTAGACTAGAAAGTTGTTTGTGTGTGTGTATATATATATATATATCCCAGCTATTACCACAAAGAAAAAAACTTTCTTAGAATTAGTGTGATTTTAATGTAGTGGATGCTGGGATGTTTAGATTTCCATTACTGTGTTTTGTGTACTTCAATTTGTATAAAAAAACTTTACTCTGCTGCCACTCCTATACACATCCTCATAATAATATAAGTGTAACTCTTCTCAACCTGTCAATTAACACATGCTTATAATTAGTGTACTTGACAAAATACCACTGAAATTGTATTAAAAAAAGGGATCAAAGCGAGTTTAGTGATCACTATTGAAGTCTCACCTCTTTTCAATATTTTTCTCCTTTAAACTCATTGATTGACATTCAAGTTGAGACTTTGTAAAAGTGGACATTTCATTAGAAGCTGGAACTTTATCTTAATGTGTAATGTTCTATTGAAATATACATTTGGGGGGGGGGGGGGTTATGCTATTTCAAGTTGGTGCACTTACTTATGTAAAATTTTGTACAGGTGATTTTTTTGGTAAAGCTTGTGATCTGATGAAATTTTAGAGTTCATAGATTTTTTTGTAAATTGTTTTTCTGTGTTTTTTTTGTGTAAATATACATTGGTTTCAAATGACTCAAAGTACATAATGTACAAAACTTCCTGCTTATAAAGTGTGTTTTATATAGAAGCAAAATTTTTAAATCAATTCAACTCTGTATTCATTCAACATGGATTGATTGTCAGCTACTTCTTTCAGTCTTGTTTATTTCTAGTTATTTCTCTTATTTGAGGTGCATAGTACGTACATATATATATATATGTGTGTGTGTGTGTGTGTAGGTAGAGAGAGAGAGCATTTTATACTGTTACATTCAAGTTTTCCCTAGAACAATAAGATTGAAAATATTGTTTAGATATTTTAGATAAATTGCAATTTAAATATTTAATATATTTATTGTATTAACAGTATTTGATTTCTTTATTTTTAATTTTCAAAAAATGTTTTTTTATTAATGTACTTTATGACTTATCATAAATGTTATCTACATCTTGTTCTACATTACATCCATTACCAACTTTTTCTCTACATGTAGAGATCTCAAAAATCTTATTGAAAGGTCTTTAAAAGTAACTTTAGAATACATACATGTGGTAATTTTTACACTGAATACAGTAATTTGAATATTTTAGCAACAAACAAGGTAGTAATGTATTCTGAAACAGTGGGCAGTACCTCTATGATAGTAGAATGTGTTATTTTTTAACCATTTTATAAATTACTTTGAAAAACAAATATTTCTTAAGTTTTACATAATTGTATTTACATTTGAGTATTTTGTAAATTGTGTTTTTAAGATAAAAATGCATCATCTATGGAAGTGAGTTAAACTCATGGCAGGTTTTAAAGTTAGGAAATATTATGGTAAAAACCTTAGAAATACATTCATCGAAAACATTGGTAAACATGTTATATTATTGTATGTATGCTGATGTAAATTTGGTGTGTAAAACTGTAATATCTTTCCAACTAGTGTGTGTGTTCATTTATTGATGGCTACTCAATATTTTTTCTTTATATTTTATCAAGAAGAAAAAAGAAATAATAAATATACAAAAATGTACATGAAAAAATAATAAAAATAGAGCCACAGAACAAATATTCAAAACTGGGGCACAAATCATAAGGTTGGTCATCGTGTAATGTGTCCTGGTTTTTGAGCTACTGGAAGAAGTAAGACCCAAATTGGTACATATATGTCTATATATATATATATATATATATATATATACATACATACATACATATATACATCAGTGCTAGATCTAGTGGGGGTGCAACCCATGAAATTGGATGGGGACCTCAACTTTGAATCATCCTAGGGGCCTCAAAGGGTCTGAATCTGCCCCTCTATTTTTAAGGAAGAAATTGAAGCTACTGAATAGATAACAATATATAAATTCTCAGTAATATGTTTATTTATTTGGTGAAAAACAGATGCAGCAGAAGTGGTTGTTAGTTGACATGAGTGTTTTTACCAGTGATATGTTAATGCTGTACAATATATTTCAATATGAAAAAGAAGAAAGAGCTGACATTATTCTTAAAGCTAAAGACTTGTTAACTTGAGCATCTGACAAATGAGCTTTACAACACAACAGATAATTTGAAAATTGTTTTTTGTTATGCAAAAACAAACATATTTTTAAGCTATGAAAGTAATATTATGTTTTATTTCATGGAATTTATATCCCCATTTTGGATCTTATCCATGAACCAATAACAAAAAAATAATTATATTTATTTGGTGAAAAACACACTATTCCTTTATTCACATATATAAATATGTTATTAAAAAAGGGGCAACACCAAAAAAAAAAGGCGCAACACCAAAATAACATCTGAACATACAAAAACAGAGTTGTGGTTATGAATTTGGCAGACAAGGTATATATACTGTACACCCTTCACCTGGAAAAAAAAAAAGAGGAACAGAATTGAAGGCCTGCATGGCTAGATAATACACAACCATTCTGCTACTATAGAATGTGAAGACAGTCTTCAGCAAAAGCTATCTTGAATCAAACTGATTCTGAAATCTTCGGCATGTAAGGTGGGAAATCAGTATGGAACAACGTTTTTTATAAGGGGGAGATAGGGCATTTTCGCGGTTTGGGGTCAATAACTGTAAAGTGCGATCGAATTTGTACCAAATTTCATGTGTACATTAAGGTTGAGTCTCCTCATCACACTACAGAAAATGATCTGGATCGTTGATCATTCTGAATTTGAGAAGTATTTTCTGAGTTTTCGAAGGTGAAATTGTACGTTATTCGATATAAACGCATGCAATCTCGAAAAGGAATGGCGAGGCTAGAGTAAGCAATCTCTTTGATTGCTCTTGTTTATTTTTAATCAGAGGTGTGTAAAAAATGGCATTTTTAACACTTAGAAAACACTTCTAACTTAGAATCTATAAAAAGATAATTAAAGAGGAATTTGAGAAGAAGAAAAAAGTAAAATAATGCATCGTTTTAATCGATTGTTAGATATATATAAAGCCTCGAATGACATGTGGTGTTAAGATACACTGATATCTAACAGGGAGACAGAAGATTCCCAAATATAATAGGTACCAGAAATGTTATTGAAAGGATAAATTGGAACTCACAACAACGGAAAAACAAACTTTATTTACTGGAGCAGCAATTGTATTAATTCTTAACTGGCTGGCTTGTTAAATTCACTTGTGTCTATACTAAATGATGGGGTAAAGAGGAAAGATTTTCAGACACAACTGCTCAAGACAGAGACAGCTTTGCGCGAAATTCAAGAAACAAACAAACAATCCTGCCCCATGGAGTAGACATAGGGACAAAATAGTAGAAACTTCTATGCAATACTTATTGTTATTTAAAACATTTACATATGTAATGGGATTAATACGTGTTTACGACCTGATCAATTAATATAGCACACACTGAGCAGATTTGTTTTTTCTATATTTTACACTTGCTTAGGGACTTTACACATCTGTTCATAAAGTTTGTCCTTTTTTAAATTAATTGACACAGGACTAGGGTTACTGCCTGGTGTAGAATAGCATGTACTGTTATTACTTAGTTTGAAAAAAGTTAGCTAGACCAAAAATAAGCAATGATCGCATGCTTAGCAAATAGTGTCAGGCGTGATAGCCCTCGAATGTAAAGCTTTTTCACGTGAATGAAAGTGCTTTCAGTAAGTGAAAACTTTTCAGCATGCCACAGGACAAAGGCATATAACAATAATTGAAACTAGGTATCAGATACACTTTCTATCGTCCACTACATGGACAGTGCTTAGTCTTTAATTGCATCATGAACAAAAGCTTGTGGACCACGGTGAATCAGAAAGTCTGGACTACTGAAGTGCTGCGGGTTACGAAAATTGCAGGGACTGATTATTCAGTTACCTTATTCGATAACATCCAAGCAAATAACATTTACCAAAAAAGATACTAGATGCTACCTAAGAATCCGGATATCGACTTTCTCTTTCTGGTCTACTTTATATTTAATCAGTTGAACCAAATGTCAATATGACACTAAGAATACCTATGAACAAAGCACTTAAAGATTTTATCATTCTTTCCGAGTCTAGTCTGTGTTCTAATCGTGTCACCCTTTGCCATTCTTTTCAAGTTGTATTCTGATCATACTGCCTCTGTGTCAATCTTCCCAAGTTTAATGTTTCTATTTTGATCTTATCATCCTTTGCCGCTCTTCCTTAGCCCACAGCTTGTGTTCTGATAATATTACCCTTTGTCACTCTTCTGAAGTTCATAACTTGTGTTCTGATTATATTACGCTTTGTAATGGTTTTCAAATGAGACCCAAAACCCTGAAGAAGAATAGGTAAATTATAGAGTTTGAGTCTCGCTTGAAAATCATTACAACTTTTGTATGTGATCCTGTGTACTAACTTCATAATCAAAATATTACCCTTTGTCGCTCTTCCCGAGTCTAAATTTCTATTCTGATTGTATCACCATTTATTTGCCTCTCTTCCCGAGTCCACAGTTTCTGTTCTTATTGTAACACCCTTTGACAATTTTATCAAGTTTGCAGTTTTATTCTGATTATATCATCCTTTACAACTCTTTCAGGGTCCACAATTTGTGTTCTGACTGTATCATCCTTTGCCAATTTCCCGAGTCCAAAATTTGTGTTCATTCCACCGTTGCATACAAACAGACACTCACTGTCAAAATATCAGAAGTCCCGACCTACATAATACATTGGTTCTCACTTTATTTATGAAAAGCAAGTATTTACATGATAGATAAATAAAATCACCAGTGGTCTATAAATAAAGATGGTAAATTCTATGAACATTAGTTATGGCTATAGTAGGAAAGATGGAAGATTTATTATACTTTGAATGAGATTTTTTGTAGGGGCTCGACTGAAGAATGTATCATTTGTAAGGATGGTCGAACTGACTGACAAGTCAAAGATCACAGTAACCGAGTTTATACTTTATCGTTATCAAAGCAATAAGCGTTATCTAATAAGGGAAAGTGTGGTTAAAAGAGGGAGAAAGCTATCAAATATTGAAAATTGTCCTGTTTATCAGACGTTCACTTTAAACTAAGGGTGTTTTATACGAGTGACAGTCAATCCTTTAGCATGAATATTAGATGGTGGGGTGTTACTGATTGCATTCAATCTGGTCAGTGGTTCAAAATTAAAGAAGGCAGCAGGTAACCTTATTAGCTTTGTTAAAAATACAAATACTCAACATATGTTTTTCATATGTGAGCACGTACATAGGTTATATATAAGGTATAATAAGTTATTAAACCACTTTGTTCTTGAATTATTCTTTCCTTTAACCAAAAAAAAAGAGTTAACTTAAAGCATACACAAACTAATTAGGTATAAATCTAAAGCATGTAATTACTTTTCTTTAAATATTTAAACTGTATACTATAACGTAGATCAAACACAGTAACAATTATAGTTCATAGATTGAGAATGTTGTTTCAAAAGGGTAATGTTAACAACTGTTGAAACAAAAAACAAAATTATAGAATTTATATGCCTGTGTTTCTTTTTTAACAAAGCAGTTTCCAGATTTGCGTCTCAAGCTTTACTTTAAATTATTAAAGTTATAAAAATATATGTGGCAGACTGTGCAATAAAGTGATGCTTAAGTAGGTAAACAGATTTTATCCATCTGTTCTGAGCTTGTTTAAAAAAATGGTTAAATGTTTTTGAATGACAATTGAAACACTATTCAATCAGTATTTATCAACTCGTCCCAACAGTTAAGGCCCGGCATGGCCAGGTGGTTAGGGCACTCGACTCGCAATCTGAGGGTCACACCAAACATGCTCGCCCTTTCAGCCGTGGGGGCGTTATAATGTGACTGTCAATCCCACTATTCGTTGGTAAAAGAGTAGCCCAAGAGTTGGCGGTGGGTGGTGATGACTAGCTGCCTTCCCTCTAGTCTTACACCGCTAAATTAGGGACGGCTAGCGCAGATAGCCCTCGTGTAGCTTTGCGCGAAACTCAAAAACAATGCACCCAACAGTTAAAATGAAATGAAAGTAATGTTATGGTATTGATGAAACTTCCGTATTATAATTGAAATACTGATGACAGCAATCACACTAATACACAAATTTCCATCACTTCTTCCTATCAGTTCAAAATAAGGGATGGTAAGTGCATTGCTGTGATGTTCACGGATGAGACCAATTTCTAATAGATTATTTTTGCAAAAATAATCAGGATCAGTTTGCACACCATGCTCACTTACAATGTTACCTAAGTAA
>NW_013668379.1:80558-82321 GCF_000517525.1 Limulus polyphemus | reverse complement strand
ATGACAAAGTTGCACCTTTGGCCATCCAGCTTTCCTGTCACGTAGGCACTACGTGTGCTTGCCATTTTACACTTAGCTGTTGGGACTTTCACGATGGGGTTGGTGGGCGTCTCTCAGCACCAACCACTACTGGTTCCCGAAACTGACATTTTGGTAGTATTTTTCTTAGACTGGCTCTTCATATGTCATCACTCTCCACAGTTCCAACAACCTCTTTGGGTAGCAGCCTTTCCTGCTGTGGCATCTTCACTGTGTTGAAGTTTCCAGCATTGAGCTTTCTTGTGCCCAGGTTTGTTACAATAACAGCAAAGTCCCTCAAAAATCTCTGAAAGCTGACCTTTTCTGGCCTTGAATCCTGATGATTGTACCAACCTTGGTACCTCTGTGCTGGACTTAACGTAGGATTCGAATTCAACAGCTCTGGCCACTGCATTTTGTATAGTATATGGATGTGCTTGCTTCACTTGTACCTTCAGTTGTGGACTGTCCAAGGCATCTACAAACTGATCTCTTAGCAACAGCTTGATGATATCAGGTGGTGCAGTTGGGTAGGCCTTGTGTGCCATACTTTCGAAGTCCTGTGCTAGCTCTTGCAGGCTCTCCTCTTTAGCACGGACTCTCGTCCTAAACCTAGCCCTGTAGATCTCGAACTGATTTTGGGTTCCATACCTGAGTTCTAGAGCAGCTATCAGTGCTCTATAATTGTGTCTGTCGGCTGCTGTCAACTGTCCAAGTATTTCCAGTGGTTGTCCCTTCAAGCTCGTTGCCAGATATACTGCTTTCTACTCCTCTGTCCATCCATTCATTTCTGCCAGTAGCTCAAATTGTGCTCTATATGCTTCCCATGGTGCATTTCCATCGAATTCCTGTGGCTTCCTTCGTACTAGATCACCCCTATTGCTGACACTCATGTCTGGAACATGACTTCTGACAGGACTGAAGATGTCTGCATTAGGGTTTAGCTGCGGGGTCTGGAAGGGGTTTCCCGTTGTCTGGGGCTGATTAAGTCGATGGTTAATGTATCCTCCTTGTGTAAAAGACAGTAAATCATTGGTTAATGTATTTAATTCGCTTTGAAATTTACTATTGTTTTCCATTTGTGTACTCTGGCTTTCTCTCAATTGTTGGAGACTTTCTTCTTGTTTATTTTCTTTCTCTTCCATCCACTGCTGTAGTCTCTCTTTTTGTTCATTTTCTTTCTCCTCCAACCACTGCTGTAGTCTCTTTTCTTGTTATTTTCTTTCTCCTCCAACAGCTGTTGTAATCTCTCTTCTTGTTTCATTTCTTTTCCCTCCAACAACTGCTGTAATCTCTCTTCTTTATTTTGCTGTTCCAGCTGCCACTGTTGTAGGTTTCTTGCAGCTGCTGTTGTCTCTCTTCTTGTTTCTTTTTTTTCCTCCAACCACTTCTGTAATCTCTCTTCTTGTTTATTTTCTCGTTCTTCTTGTTTCTTTTGCTGTTCTTGTATTGCTGCCATCAAATCTGCTAAGCTGTAGTTTGATTTGCCCGTTTCCATCTTCTTCTTTTTTTTTCATACCACTCTCTGACACCAATTTGTTACGTCTCTGGTCGTTAGTTAATTTCCCGTATAATTTCTTTCCAAAGAACTTCAGCGATACAAGTCCTTTCTTAAATAAAACTAGTTTATCCTTTCTCAATACAACTTTGCAATACACTTAATTTCCACAGTCACTTTAAACACACGCTATAATTCACAATGATTCACGCACTTACTTACGGTCGTTCTTGACTCAATTGTCCGT
>NW_013668379.1:63960-79793 GCF_000517525.1 Limulus polyphemus | reverse complement strand
TTTTTTTTTTTTCTATCCCGCTTCTGACACCAATTTGTTATGTCTCTGTGTTCGTTTGTTAATTTTCGGTAGAAATTCTTTCCGAAGAACTTCAGTGATATAAGTCCTTTCTTAAATAAAAATAGTTTTTTCTTTCTCAATACAACTTTGCAATACACTTAATTTCCACACTTAAACACACGCTATAATTCTCAAGGAACGATTCACGCATTTACTTACTACCGCGCTTGACTCAATTGTCAGTCTCTGACTGTCTGCAATTCTTTATCGATTAATTCGTCTCACGTTATCCGGCGCACTTATATACAGGAATAGAGGGCACCTGATTATTCGTGATGTTCCCCGATCCTTCTAGAATATCATGACGTGTTACCGGGGTCACGTGACTACCGCTGTCATAACAATAACTAGTTTATGTGTATTGTTTAGTAACAGAGAATAATATTAATAATAAAAAGTTAAGAAACAAAATTTTTGCACGGAAATTTTTAACGTATTAAAATAAATATTATAATTGCATTGTATTTAATTTTAGAACCTAAGATTAAAATAATAATTCGTACTAAGAGGGGAACTTCTGGGGTGAGGATCAAAGATGGAAAGGGAGGTTTGGTTGAATTGTATGGCGTAACTCATATTAGGATGTAGAAGTGTTAGATAAAAACAAAACACACACGTATAAAATGTTATTTTTTAATAGTTGGAGATATTAAACGGAAGAAGAAAATTTAAGTATTATCATTCCTTGTAAGTTGTTTATCTTGTATTTTCACAATTTAAGATATCTGAATTTGGCATTAATCCTTGCTGGATTTACTCGTGTCAAGAGTCATGATTTACGACCTCTTCCAACTAATAATGGTAGTAATGATATAATATAGTACAGCAACGACAGTGTAAGTTCAATACAAGTTTATGTATATATATATATATATATTTGAAGGCCTGAGTTAGTACTATTAGTTTTAACTTTAGTCTATACTGCTGATTTATTTTTTAGTAAGACGTAAATTTAAATTTTAAGTGCTTGATCGTCTATAACTTGGGTATAATTAGATACTTTCATATTATTAGTATTACTAAAATATTAGGATTGAGAAATGAACTATTGTTATCATCATCCTACTCATACTAGTCATAGTATCGGTAGTTCTAAGTAAAGTAGTACAATCGTGCTGTAATTTGAAATTGAATGAGCCATATTAAACTAGTTTTTAAAGAAATATTTTTGTTAAATGATAAATAAATACTGCATTCAGACCACTGATAGTAATACAGGTTTATATCTGACTTTTTAGTAACTATAACAAATATATGTAAAACAACTAATTTTTGCTATTGTGTAATTAATATATTTACTGATATATTGAGTGTTTGTAAAGACCTATGAATTATGAAACTGTTATAGGCTATATTTTTAATATTTTAATTTAAATATTTTGTATTATTTGCTAGAGAGAGAGAGAGAGTTTTGATGTTTAGTACTGATGATGTTTGATGCCTGAAAATTTCCTGAGTGTCTAGATTTGTGAGGTTTGGAGAAAAACAAATATTGTATATAAACAGAGCCACTGTGTTTGTTAGTCAGTCAGGCAGTTAACCAGTGAGTATGCAGTTTCTTAATGAGTGATTAATTGGTTAGTGAATCTATTACTATGTTATTGATTGATTACTTAGGTGTTTTAGCCATTTTTAAGCTGTGTTGTAGATATGAAAGAAAATTTAAAAGTGACTGTTTAGTTTTATTTATAAATGTAATATGTAGAACTTTTGCATTGTGTTCAAAGAAATAAATCACTTTTGCTGTTCTTAATTGGATTGGGCTCTGCATTATTTTGATAGAATAATGAAAAAGAACCTAACACAATGATAGAATCCATCACAACAGTATAGTCATGAGTGGGATTATTTTGGTAAAAATAAATAGAATCGTGACTAAACTTAAAAATGATGGCATGCTTGAAATGAGATAGAAAATTTGCTAGAGATAATGAAACAGTAGAAAGAAGAATAAGCAGAAAGAGACAGAGTATTAAAAGAAGATCAAGAATAGAGATAGAAAATTAAAAGAAATGGAAGAAATTTATAAAAAAATATAAACAAGAAGAAAGAGATAGGAATTTTAGAGAATAATTAAAAGAGACACAAGGTTTAAAGAAGAATTAAGAACAAAAATAAATTTTATTGAAGAAGCTATTGGAGATGTGAAGAAGGATTATAACAGTAAATTTGAAGAAGTGCACAATGAAGTACAAGAAAACATCTATAAAGTGCCTAAAGGTTATAATAACAAATTAGAAGTTCAAAAAGACATCTATAAAGTACAGAAAGATTATAACAGTAAAATATACAAGGTACAAAAGGTTATAATAAAGTTTATAATAACAAATTAGAAGTTCAAAAAAAACATCTATGAAGTACAGAAAGATTATAACAGTAAAATATAAAAGGTACAAAATAACATTGGTGACAAAATTAAACATTGTAAAGTAAATTTGTAAATGCAAGGACCAAACCATCCACACCTCTCTCTATATGCATTTGCCCAATAATTTTAAAATCCAAACACCATTAATTGTGAAATATGGAAAAGGAGAATCCATTTGGCTTACACTTGCCACCACTACTGCTGTTCCACCTATGATTGCAGAACCTTCCTGGACTACTCCAGCTATATCACTACCTCATCAAGTTCCAGAATTTAACTGGTTAGTTCTTCAGAATTGCCTACTTGAGAAACCAGCAGATTGCGATGGAAAAACACTGTGGAGGTATATCAGACTCAGTTTGAAATATTTTATAAAGTGAATTGATGGAGTAAGGAACAACAAGCCATTCACCAGATGCCCATTTAAAAGGGCCAGCCTTAATATTAAAAATTCTCCCAGCTCATAGTTATGACAACTATTCAGCATTAGTAGTTGCCTTAACAAATGGGTTTGGAATGACACACCAGAAGAAAGTTTCCAGAATGTAGTTCAGGAGAGGAAAGATTAGACCTTTGCCTAATCATGGATGTTGTAGAAAGGCTTGCCCATTTATTTTATTTAGATGCTTTATGTGAAATGATAGATTCATTGGCCCATGATCAATTCATAGATGAGGATATATAAATTATGCTAAATCAAAGCAAATCCAAGGAAGCTGTCTTGTTAGTGATGGAATTTGAATCCATTTAAGTCACAAATAAATAACTAAAACCACCATCCAGAAGATACAGGATTGTCAAATCAAATAGTATAGAAACATCAACCTTCTCTAATGAAAGTTTAGAAGAGCTTAAATGATTTATTAGACAGAAGACAGTTACATTGATTAATATCACACAATATGAATAGTTAATCAAAATTATGATTAAATCAGTGAATGTCATGAAAATAATTACGAAGTTGAAATAAGTGTTTCTGATTATTGCTGTTTTGTTTATTTCATCTATCCAAGTAACTAAAATATTGCCATTATGAATTCGTTTTTATTTTCAATTAATCCAAAACTGTTCAGCTTTGTCGATTAGCGTTATGACTCCTGAAAATTAGTTTTACTACTTGATATTCTTTCAACTGTCATAAGAATAATTAATTAGTTGAATGCAGTTGATTAGCAACTTCTACTGATCATGTAGCTGTATCCATGAGTTAATGGGGTTATTGATGAGATGTCTTGCAGTATATTGATTGAGTAATGCTTGAAAATGTTTTTCTAATTCATGGTGCCTATGATTATAATTATTTTATTTTTTCATCTTTCATTATTTCAGTTTGTAACTTGGATAGATCTTTTGTTTACTACAGGTAGAAGTTAATTATTTCAACAATACAATTTTTTCAGTAATAAACTTCACTACATAATATGTCAAACATATGCTGTAGAAATGCACACCATAGATTTGATTATAATTAATTATTTAAACCATCAGTTGCAGTTTGTGTTTTAGTGTAACACTCCTGAAGAAGCTGTAAAGCAAAATGCTGAATGTCCAATTACAGGAAAATAACAAATCTGGTGTTACAAGGTCATATATTTCTTGTGTTAGAATGTCTTTTGTACACATTGTACACTACAGAAATTAAATAATATATTATTCTTGTGTACAGAAACAAAAGTATTCTTCTGTGAATTTCCATAGACATATTCACATAGTGAGCAAATTTGGTCAAGGAAGTTCATCAGAGTTTCTTGTTGTTGCAAAAGATTTTTGAAAAACTAAACTTGAAATGATCTAACTCATTCAAATAATGAAAAACAACAATTTTCAAACCTCCGAATACACATTGTTTGTAAGTAAATTGTGTTTCATGGATCTAAAGGTGATAAACATACATGATACATTTCAACTCAAACTAAAATTTGAGAACAACATTGACATTCTTGGCCATAGTATTTTGGCCGGAAACTTTGCAAAATGTTAAGAGGGTATTGTATTACTGTATAGTACCAGAGAATGTGATCTTCACGGTAATTTTTCTTTTCTCCTAGTATTAGCATCACCATGCTTGTGAAGTTTAATTTTTAACTGGTTCACTTTAAGCTGCAAGTATTTGGAAATCATGATACTTGTGTATAGAAAATGAGGCTGCTAAGTATCATGTAAAGTGTTTGCATGCCCTATATTTAGTATACCTTGGAGCTGACCATAGCCATTACTTATCTTCAGCAAAGACTTCACCGGAGATGAGTCAATCTGCCGGAGAGCCTAAAGTTTCTGTCGAGATCATTTCCAGAGTATCAACAAGGATGAAGCTGCCAGTATATTCCCTCTACTATCTACCTGGAGAGAACTTCTCCAGTCATGAGACAGCAAGTGATGATAAAGAACAAGAGGTCATGCCATCTTTGTACCATAAGCCACTGAAAAAAAATCAACAAAATCATTTTATGAATGGACGATTTAGAGACAGTAAATGAGATAACAAAGAGTATATTGCTTTGTTTTTCAGAATTTTGATTGCATGTGGTTTAACATTTAATTAATGACTTTGTGATTGTAATGGCTATTTATGAAAAGTATTTCCGAAATGGTCTTACATCCTCTCATGCAAAGCTATCTTGATCCTGGACTACCCTCTAAGCACTGCTAAAATTTTTTGCTAACAGTGAACCAGTCCTTTATACCCCATCAGTTTTGCAGCGTTTCAGAACATGTGCTGATCATGTGACTACCTTCCACCAATCATACTGCGCCCTCTATACTAGCCCTCAACTATTTTAGAGAAATCCTCACTTTCTCGATTGGCATTCTAGTGTATAGACAATTGTTTTAACTTGCTCTCCAAAATTTTGATTGTGTTTGATCTTCTTGTGCTTTATTTCCATTGTCTGTACTCGTTTGTTTTAGAAGTATTTCTGTTTTCCAAATTCTAATGCATTCATATGAATTTAAGATTTAATATGGTGGATGATTTAATTCCTGCAATGGTAGACAATGGTTCTGACACAAGTCCCCAGTTCTCAGGGTCGACGAAAGGAAGAACAGGCTTTAGTTCATGGGGAGTTTGTGTCTTACGTTTGGCTGATGATTTCTTCCTTTCTTTTGTTAGGAAGAATATAACTACTATCTTTCTAAGGCACTTTCCACCTGTTACTGTGCCTCCGTGTAATCTGTTGAGTTAGGTATTGTTCTTTTTCCCAGGTAAGTTTCAGCATGTATTCCTCAATCCCCAGTAGTTATACCCATGTTTAGCAAATTTAAGTGAGCCTGTGTGGATTTAGGTCTTTCATGTCTTCTTTGCTCAGCATTTGATATGTTTGATTTTTATAATTCTTTTACCATCTAAGTTACTTTAGTTTAAATTTGCATTTAGAGTTTGATTTACTTTGTTTTTGTTTAATTTTTGGTATATGTATGACTTTTACATATTAGTTACTGTCAGGGTAATTGTAACTTCTACCAAGTTTGTGGATGGGTGGGTTTGTTATTTATACTTCCTTATGTTATTTAGTTTGTAAGTTCTTTCTCCTTTACTGCTAATCTCATCTTACTGGGGATTAGATACGAGTCAAAAATTGTTATTGTTAACTGGGTACCTTTTTTATATTCTCATGTTCTTCATGGTAGGTTTTAATTTCCTGTCCTTTTTCTTATTGGTTGTTTGAGTGGACTTATAAGTTCTATACTTACATGTCTGTTATCTTATAAGTTCCTTTGTGGTCTTGTACTTTAGGTGTTGCTTATTGATTTATGTTTTAGGTCGAATTTCATAGTTTTACACGTTTGCTATTTTTATGTACTTTGTAGATTCTACAAGTTTCTAGGTTTTGTTGGTTCGTTAGCCATGAGTACTTTCTCTAAGTATATTTAGTATGTATCTTTTTGGCTACACTTCACAACAGTTATTGGGTTCTACGGGTTCTACTTGAAGGTTCCTACCTTCAGTTCTGCCCTTCCCCTATCCACTTCCCAGATCTCCTTACCTCCTCCTCAGGATCATACTTCTTACAGTCATCTTGCCTAGTCTGTTCAAGACCTCCTTCACAAAAGGGCTATTGATTGGGTTGTGACCACTCAACCTAGGTTTTGCTCCCATTTAATTGTTGCCCCTTGACAGACGGGAGATTGAGACTTGTCATAGACCTGTCCCGGTTAAACTCTTATCTGGAGCCACCTCGCTTCACCATGGAGTTCTTCCTTTCACTTTGGGTTTTTTCCACTGGGACTTTGGATGACAAATTTGTCATGATGGATGTTTATCTTCATATTCCAACTGCTCCAGTGTCACATCATTTTCTTTGGTTTGTCCACGTGAGTCATGTCTTCCAGTTCTGGATGCTGCCTTTCAGTCCTTCTTTGGCTCCATATGTTTTGTTGAGTGGTATGCTCTTTTGTCAGTCATTTTCACTCATTGGGTTTTCAGACTCTCTATTCATGGATGACTGGGTCCTGCTCGTCTCTTCCCATGTTCAGTCAGTCAATCATGCCTGCTTACTTCTTCAGGAAGCTAATTAGGTGGGGTTTTCTGATTCAATTGGAGAGGTCCATTCTTAACTCCATTTAATCTTTTATTGCACTGGGGTTTTTACTTCCATTCCTATCTTTGCAGGGCCAAACCTTCTCCTTTTGAGATGTGGGCTTTTTTAAAAGCCGTCATTACCTTGGGTTGAGCTCACATGCATTTCCTTCAGTGAATGCTTTTTCACCAATATAACTTCTACCATGATCTCTTGTTGGACCATCCCATTACCATTACCCCTGGGATCAGGATCGACCTTGCTTGGTGACTCAACAGGGAACTGACCATGTTGGGGGTTTCCATTACTTCACTTTGGTTTGGGGGGGGGCTTTTCTCGATTCACAAGAGATTTTCAGTTGATGGTTTGTCAAGGAGGCTACTCCCCATTTCCATATCCTGGAACTTTTGGCAGTTTATCGGGCCAAAAGTTCCAGGCTATCATTTTCTCCTGCTCCTGAGGGGGGTAGGTGGTTATAATTCATTATAACTATTCCACTGTTGTCGGCTATATCATGAAGCAAGGAGGAACCAAATCCAGATCTATGTGTTTTCAGATGCTGAATCTTCTTTACTGGGCCTACAACCAGTACATGATGACCTTGGTGTGTCATGTTCCTGGCATCATGAATGTGGTGGCCAGCCGCTTATCTCGACCGAACATGGTTCCTTTTTCCACAGGTATTTTGGTGGGTGTGTTTTCAACTAGGAATACTGCATATAAATGTGTTTGCCACTCACTGGGAGTAGATGCATTCAGTCAGGTTTGGAGGGTGTCTTCACTTATATACCTACCCTCTGATCAGACTCCTCTCCAGAGTTTATTCCTTCACCAGACCATTTTTTATCATGTCCTGCTTGTTGCTCCATATTGGCCTGCTCTGCTCAACATGTTCCATCTGCTCTGGCCCTTGCTGGAGCAACATCCCCTGTCATTTCTTCTGTCCTAGTCTCTCCTCTGACAACCATGATCTGATATGGCTCATTCAAATATCACCAAACTCCATCTACATGCATGGCTTTTGCCCGGTTCCTTGTCTCAGCTTAGGGGCTTACCCCTGGTGTAGCATCTTTCCTTGTCCATACCTTTCAACCTTCCTCCTTGTCTGTGCACTAGAGGTGTTGGTCTTCCTTCAGACTTTGGTCCATTTGCCATGGCTTCTACTTATTTTGTTTTTCTGTTCCTCATCTGTTGCAGTTCTTCATGTGGATGTTTGATAAGGGTTTGTCCATGTTGCTATATAACTGTTGCTAGTTATAAGGCTGCTGTGTCAAACACCTTCTATTCTCTTACTTCCAGAATGCTTTCTCCTCCCTGGTTATTCCCCTCCTTTTCCATTCCTTTTGTCTGGCCCATCCACAATTTTCCTTTGTTCTGCCGGATTGGGATCTCAGTGTTGGCCTTCATGCTCTGTCCAGTTCTCCCTTTGAACCCATTGCAATGTATTTCTTGTACCATCATCCCCTTCAGGCCTATTTCCTCCTCCTTCTTGAATGGGGTCATCGTTGTTCCAATATTTATGCCATTAAAGTTTCCTGTATCTTTTACCATTTCTCATGTGTTGTCCTCAATCTGGATTGGACCTTCCTTCCCAAGACATCAGCAGCCTAGTAAAGTTGTTTAGTCTTTTTCTCCTATTTCCTTATCTTCCATTTCCCACCTGTACTCTCATTTGGATCTGGATTGACAATTTTTCCCAGTTCATTCCCTGCTATGTTATGTGGCTTATGCTGCCTCCTTTCATGGTTCTTGTTCCCATGTAGTTGTTCCATGGATTTCCTCTGTTTCCAGTGATCTGTTACCTATTTACAGTTACTGGTTGGGTTTGTCAACTCATATAACTGGTGTATTCTGACTTGTACATAGAAGTTCAATATTTACCTAGTGTTTCTTCACACTACATTCCTCATCTAGCTATGTCTTTGGCTGCTCAAATCTGTTGTCCTACAAGATCCATGGCACTTCCCCTGGATATTTTTGATCAAAAATTCCTTATGCAAAGTGGTTTCACTAGATGTTTTCTGCCCAGATGGACTGCACTTGACATAGTCCAATGTACTTCACGATGCTTCCCTGGCTGTTTTTTGCCTGAATGAACTGCACTTGTTGATCTCACAAGGTTATGCAAGGTACTTCCAGTGGATGTTTCTTGTTCGGGTGGACCACGCTTGGCCTTTTCATATACAGTTCATGGTCCTTTAGCCATAGCCATGTTTAGTTATTTTGTTTTCCCTGGCACCATACCATGGCTGACTATCACTATGTTTGGTACTACAGCCTGCTACATATGTGAACGAAGTATGACATGTCTGTTGACAATGGACTGGCTATGAACCTTCAAGATTACACTCACGTTTGGAGTTTTTTTTCATCCTCCTTCATATCCAAGGTTCTTCCCCTGGATGTTTTTCGCTAGGGAGGACTGCACTTTTTTATCTCAGTATCTTATACAAGGCATTTCCACTAGATGTTTTGCTTGGATGGACTGCACTTGCACTGATGTAACCCAAGGCACTACCTTTGGCACATGCTTATATGAGCCTGTTGTCACTTCCACACTAGACTTTTCATGTTTGTTAATGCTGTGCTGTTTCAAGTCATGGTTCTACAGCACTTTTCCACAGATTTGAGGCTGTATGTCCCTTTTCTGAATGCATTGGTGCCTGCCAATTTAGTTCCACCCCCTTTTTGTTCCTGTGTTAATTACTGGGTGAAGAGCATACCTATTCCAGAAGTAGTGCTTTCTTTTTATATTCGTGCACATTTTTTATTTCAGTGTGGTCATTTTCTGCTTGATTGGATATTGATGTGCCTTCACAGACCCCTCCACCTTTGTAATGTAAGATTCTAGCTTTGGGTGAGAGTAGGCAAGATCGTTTCAGAAGTTAATATTTTCTTACACTGAAAATGTATTTCTGATAGGTACTTATCCCCTCTCACCCACCCTTCCTCCCCATTGATATGCCGGTGTTTCTGGTTTGTACCTGCTAATTCTTGAAAGTGAGGATTACTCTATAATAGTAGATGGAGCTAGCTGTGCTAATATTGAGAATGCAGTATGATTGGTGGAGGATAGTCACATGATCAATACATGCTCTGAAATGGTGCAAAACTGATGGAATATAAAAGATTGGTGCACTGTTAGCAAAAATTTTAGCAATGCTTAGAGGGCATTCCAGGATCAAGATAGCTTTGGGTGATAGGAGATAAATACCTATTGAAAATACATTTTCAGTGTAAGAAAATGTTACCTGCTTGTTAGTTGTAAATACTGATTTTATTGTAAATTATGTAAGTTTAAATTTAATATATTATTGTTCTTTTGTATATTAGGATTGTTCAAGGAACTTTACAATCAAAAGAGGGGGAAGTGTTGTAAGCTGTATTTAATATCTTAATTTATACATTTTGTATTGTTTGCTAGAGAGACTTTTGGAATAATTTAGTAATCATGTGCAATGCCTAGTAATTTTCTGAGTGTTTAGATTTGACATGCATCTCTAATGTTCATGATATTTGGGAAAAACAGATATTATATAAAAACACCAGAGTCACTTTGTTTGTTCTTCCTGCAAATTGTTTTTAAACACCCCCAAGAAAGAATAACTTATGTTACTTTAATATATAAAAACACCAGAGTCACTTTGTTTGTTCTTCCTGCAAATTGTTTTTAAACACCCCCAAGAAAGAATAACTTATGTTACTTTAAAGAAATTTAGAGCAACTGCTTTAGTCAGGTTTCATATGAAAATCTCGTATCAGAGAAGACGAGTTGCTCAACATATATTTTTCCTCATTCTACTTTAGAATGTTACTTTCCTAAGACAAATTTTTCATCAGTCTGCTTTAAAGCCATTACTTTTTACAAACAAGTATTTCATCAGGTTGTTTAAAGCCATGACTTTATACAAACAAGTGTTTCATTAGTCCACTGTAAAGCCAATACTTTCTACAGACAAGTTTTTTATCAATCTGCTTTAAAGGAATGACTTCCTACAAACAAGTGTTTCATTAGTCCACTGTAAAGCCAATACTTTCTACAGACTAGTGTTTTATTTTATAAGTTGTGCAAAGAGGCCAACATAATTCATTCCTTATCTGTTTTACAAAGTTGAAGTACATTTTGAAACCTCCAATTTTATCTATATACTAGTTGTTGTCTTCAGTGTTTTGAGCATATTATCTATGGATATGAATGAGTATTAAAGCATTATCACTTTGCTCATTATCTACAGATATGTACAAGTACACCTGAAAGGCTTGACACCAAGGTCAGAAATAATGCTTCACTTTCATTTACAATGAAATATAATGTTTAGATTACATGAATCACAAAAGCAGGTTACCTTGTTTTACCACACATCATAATCACTAATAGTAGTTTATTCCTAAAGAATATTAATGGAGGTGTGTATATTTGCTCAGTATATGATTTACATTCTCTTGACATATCAAAATACAAATCATATCCTCATCAACCTTAACATGGGAGTGATTGATCGTAATAGACAGAACCATTGGAACTTTCAGTAAACTTTGTTTTCATTCATTAAACACACAGTACTAATGTGTTGACTTGAGAGTAGGGGGTTGTAACATATTCAATTAAAAATAATTCTACACTTACAAAAAATATTTTATTAGCTCTGTTAAAGTTTAAGGCAAATGCTGTGGATAGGTTAGTAGATTTTAATATAAGGAACCAATACAGTTGTTACCATGTTTAAAAATATACTACATAGATAAAAAGCTGGCATGTAGCAGCTGTGCTGATAGTAATGCTACAAACAGATTAGTTTTATTGTGCTGATAGTAGTTCCACAGACTTAGATTAGTTTTATTGTGCTTATAGTAGTGATAGAGACAGATTAGTTTTATTATGCTCATAGAAGTGCCACAGACTTAGATTAGTTTTATTGTGCTTATATTAGTGATACAAACGGATTAGTTTTATTGTGCTGATAGTAGTGCCACAGACTTAGATTAGTTTTATTGTGCTTATATTAGTGATACAAACGGATTAGTTTTATTGTGCTGATAGTAGTGCCACAGACTTAGATTAGTTTTATTGTGCTTATATTAGTGATACAGACAGATTAGTTTTATTGTGCTGATAGTAGTGCCACATACTTAGATTAGTTTTATTGTGCTTATAGTAGTGATACAGACAGATTAGTTTTATTGTGCTCATAGAAGTGCTACAGACCTAGATTAGTTTTATTATGCTTATATTAGTGATACAAACAGATTAGTTTTATTGTGCTGACAGTAGTGCCACAGACTTAGATTAGTTTTATTGTGCTTATAGTAGTGATACAGACAGATTAGTTTTATTGTACTGATAGAAGTGCCACAGACTTAGATTAGTTTTATTATGCTGATAGAAGTGCCACAGACTTAGATTAGTTTATTGTGCTTATAGTAGTGATACAGACAGACAGATTAGTTTTATTGTGCTTATAGTAGTGATACAGACAGATTAGTTTTATTGTGCTGATAGAAGTGCTACAGACCTAGATTAATTTTACTCCAAGCAGGTTTTCCTGAGTCCTTCAGTGTAATGAGTTGAGAAAAAGATTAAACTACAGTCAGCTATCACATATGAAAGAGCTCAAGGTTTCTGGGATTACTCTGTAAGCACAGACAACTCATACTTAAAACTAATTTCAAAACATTAGATTTTTATACTCGATGAACATAGTGTAACACATTACAAAAAGTATTAATAATTTTTTAGCATCAGGTTAGGATTCAATAAAAAAAAGATGAACTTTTTCCCTAAATATCCAGGAGAGTAAAAGTCCATTAACCCAGTGCTCAAAATTACCAAATTTTGAGTTTTGGCTGCTATGAAATTCATAGTAGCTTGGGGCTAGTGCTATTCTACTTTGGTAAAATGTGTGTAAAATCCAACTCTGTATTTCAATATTAAAATTTACTAAAATGCTATCTTTTATTTTTTTCTTTCAAATCATTAACGATCTACTATCACTAAAATTTTTGTAAGATATGTAGCTTTATATTGATGATAAGCTAAGCCTGGCATACAAATGTGTGACTCAGTTGTCAACTTATAAATTAAAATGTCTAGTTATTTGGTTGCATATTTCTAATACTTTCTAACCAATGATTATTTTTTTCCATGAATTAGAATAGTTAAGTTTTTTATTGATACGAGGTGAAACAGGTTTATTTGGACCACCCTCTCTGATTTCCTGGGTATGATGGAAAGGGAGGGGTGATCTGAGTTTTGGATCCTGTATGGTTCCTTATCTAGACTGGATGAAATCAGGCAGTGATACCAAACTAATGTTTGACCTTAAATTGCTTAATAGGACAGACACACATGAACCACTAGTTCATAGCTCATTTAAATTGTCTATAAAGTAGATTTATTGTGGTCTTGCGTGAGTCTACTGAAACTGGAATTGTTCTAGTTTGTAGCCATTAATGTATAGATAGTTAATTCTTTTTTTCTTAACACCTGAAGTCAATCCAAAGAACATTGATTATTTTTGCGAAAGGGGGGCCAAAGGCTGCCTGTAGGGGTCATGTGTTTTAACCAATTGCACCACTATACAGTAGTATGTTGTTTGTCAGTCAGTCAGTAGATAATAAAGGATGCTACAAATGGGAATTTGTACTGTTGTGACATGTAAAACATTCACATGCCATGAATCACATGTGAACTTCAAAAGCAAGAAATAAAAATATTACTCTTAATTTTGGTACTATTTGCTCTTGAAACAGAACACTTTCAGGGACCCTGTGTAAGTACAACTGATATGTGTCTGTAAGTGAAAATGGTTCAAGTTATAACTCTAACAACAAGAAAAAATAAAAAGAATGATATGTGTATATTGTCATTAAGTTTATTTTCGACGATTGTATTATACTCAAGGTTTAGTTACTACAAATAGTGTGTATCTACTTGCAATACACTATACTTTAGTTTTTAATACTCTGGAACAAGTCATTGCAATAATGTGTATCTACTTGCAATACACTATACTTTAGTTTTTAACTGTGGAACAAGTCATTGCAATAATGTGTATCTACTTGCAATACACTATACTTTAGTTTTTAATACTGTGGAACAAGTCATTGTAATAATGTGTATCTACTTGCAATACACTATACTTTAGTTTTTAATACTGTGGAACAAGTCATTGCAATAATGTATATCTACTTGCAATACACTATACTTTAGTTTTTAATACTGTAGAACAAGTCATTGTAATAATGTATATCTACTTGCAATACACTATTACTTTAGTTTTTAACTGTGGAACAAGTCATTGTAATAATGTGTATCTACTTGCAATACACTATTTGTTCCACAGTATTAAAAACTAAAGTGTCATTGCAATGAATATACATATGTATATATTTGTAATGTATGATATTTTTGGCATTGTAGAATAAAAAATAGTTGGGATAGTAGGATTTCAGTTTGGGCTAGTACATTTCTTATGTTAACTAGCCTGTGCTAGTACATATAAAATTTACACCTCTGATGTGGGAGCTAGATTAGTTGAGACAGCTAAAACAACTTAATAAGATACTCATCCTGTAATCCATCCAATGTAGTAGACAGTGGTCTGATGGTTGATCAGAATAATCAAAGATTGTTCGTTAATGTCAAACGACCAAGCATTTGATCATGATTTTCCATAGTTTATTATAACAGATGATGATCATATTTTTTGGAGATGCATTTTTTTTTCATATTTCTGTGATACCCTTGTTTCTCAACCTTGTCACAAGAAAAACTGGATGTTTATGTAGTAAATCAATCATAATTAAGACAGGGATTCCCATTGGCTAGCAGTCATCAAATCTAGCCAAGCTGAGCTCTTGTTTGATAATTGAAAGCATAAAGCAATTTTTGGAATTTATTCTGGTTGAAATTAAACCAGGACATAACATTAAAAGACAACAAGAGACCTTTTGGTCCATCTAGGCTGTCCAAGTATAGCCAACTAGCTACTGATGACTAGGGTACAGCTGTATGCAATGACTGGATATTAGGCTTATGCTCCTTATAAAAAAGGAGCTATAAGAACATTGTATCAAAGATCTGTTGAAATTTATGGACAATATAAGCAACATACTCTTTCGTTCACATGGTTGTAGGTTTTAGGCCTCTTCACATCAGAGAAGTACTCAGTATAGTAGGTTGTATTATACCCAAAATTTGTATCTTAGCAAGTTAAGTGTTTATCTCATTGTACACAAGTATTTAGGTCACCCACCTTGATGTATTTATCGGCTTAATTTTTCCCTTATAAGGTAAAACTTAGCATTAACCATTATAAATGGCCATTTTCTTTGTAATAAATATCTTTTCTCTAATATGTTTACAAAAAACAACTCCTTTCCCTCAAGAGTTATTACTGATTTATAAAGGCTACAAAACCAACTTTTATGAAATAATTGATATACAATAAACTGCAAGGCAATCTGAGATTCTCTCCATAATATTGATAGGTTTTATAACTTTTAAGATCACTTACAAAATTAAATTTATCATATTAAGTGCAATATAAAGGAATAAAAATGCCTTCTTTTACAATACTCTTCTGATTATTCCCTGATGATTGTTTTTTAACAACATCAGAATAAAAAAATAGTTTTTCATGATAACTTGTAAACTGCTGGAGGGGAAAGGTGACATTGTTTATTACTTAAATTTTGTGTAGCATCATACAACTGATGATCATGACTTGTTTTTTTTTTCCTCCAGTATGTTGGGGACAGATGTTTTACTGGTGTGAAAAAGAAATACAAATGTGTGTGTGTGTGCGTGTTTCTGTAATTATTGTTAAGGAACAGCTACTTTTAAGATATATATGAAAATTATACACATTGTGTGTGTATATATATAT
>NW_013668379.1:60636-63483 GCF_000517525.1 Limulus polyphemus | reverse complement strand
GTGTGTATATATATATATATATATATGTTTTTTATTAGGTTTAAAGCTACCAGCCATCCATGAGTTAAAATGGGCAAATTGCTCTCCAAGATATTTGGTAACAAAGAAATGAGAATCCTTATGCTAGGATTAGATGCTGCAGGAAAAACAAGTATCCTTTTTTTTCCCAGTTCTTAATAACTTTTTTAAACTTAAATTTTATTAAAATAAGAAATATAAAGTGAAATGATATACACAATAATTTTTCATAGGTGAAAACATATGTAAATATCAATTATATATATAATTGAGCTTTAGGTATATGTTAACTCTAAAAGCCAATATTTAAGTGATGTAGTTAAATATTAGGTAATGAAAGTTTAAAATAATATGCACAAAAACTTGGTTAATTTTCAAGGAAAACCACATTTGAACAAAGCAGTGCTGAGTAAAAGAATGAGCCTTTGTTGAAATGCTAGTGTTCTTGGGTTTACTGTGTATGGAAGACATGTTGCCTTCCTGCTGGCAGAGGGCTACAGGGATTTTTGTGACTTGTATAAATATCTTCTCAGCAGATGTGTGATGTAATAGCTTATAGTTCTGTAGAGAGAAAAGTAGTGTTTCTCTGTTGTTATACTTGTAATAGCTTATAGTTCTGTAGAGAGATGAGTTGTGTTTCTCTGTTGTTATACTTGTAATAGCTTATAGTTCTGTAGAGAGACGAGTAGTGTTTCTCTGTTGTTAAACTTGCAATAGCTTATAGTTCTGTAGAGAGATGGGTAGTGTTTCTCTGTTGTTATACTTGTATTATTCTATTTGATCTTTATACACATGTATAATAGTTTCTTGCACTGCTCATAGATCATATGAAATTGCTTCATATGATGTTAAGTGTTATCGTAATTGGTCTATCAACAACTTAGAATAACTTTACTCCTAAACACTGACTTAAATATGTCATATGTAGACTGTATGTGAAATGGTTAACCTGTCTGTAGATATGTTTGCAGCACATATGCTGTAGTTAATTGTATATTTAGTTCTGTAATACTGTGCAAGAAGTCACTGCATTGAATATACTTAGATATGTATATATTTATATGGTGTAGTAATTTAGTTATTATAATGAAAACTAACAGGGCTAGTAGAATTTTAGTTCAGATTAGTTCATTTTTCATGCCTACCATTCTGTGGCTAGTACATAAAAATTGTATTCCCCTGTAATATAGTTTAATATTGTTAAATATTGTTATGTATCTGCTTGTTTGTTAATTTCTGGTATAAATTCTTTCCGAGAAACTTCAGCAATACAAGTCCTTTCTTGATTAAAACTAGTTTATTCTTTCTCGATACAAAATTTATAATACACAGAATTTCCACAGTCACTTTAAACTTAACAACCTTTTTAACACGCACTGTAACTCACAGCGATTCACACACTTTACTTACGGTGCCTACTGTTTGCTTGACTCAATTATCTGTCTCTTCAATCTATCTGCCTATCTCTCCAATCGTGTTGGTTTTTCTCACCAGGCTTATATACTAAAAAAGAGGGTGCCTGGCAAACACTCTGATATTCGCAAGGTTCCTTGATAAGTCATGATCCTTCTAGAAACTCCAGCGCACATGCTCCCAGCGTCACGTGACTTCCGCTGCCACGTAACAATATTTTTTAATGCTAACCCCATTTCATTCTCCTTGAATCCAGGCAATTTCATCTGTTCAAAGATGTATTTCAACTGATCTGTTCAGGTTATTTTGCTACATATGATTTTTCTTCCCCTCAAAAGTCATGACCCCTCATCAGGGTCTGCCACGACCCTAAGTTTAGGAACCACTGACCTATTATTCATTTTTATGCAGAATTCCATTGTATGTTTAAAACTAATTCTCCACATTATCTGTTTTTTTTTCTTGAGTTAAGTGTTTTTGAATGTAAAAAAAAATTAATACTTATCATTTGTGTAGTAAGTAAGTACACTTGTTTAAATGCTGTGCTTAGAATAATTTTCATTTTTCATTTATCTATTGAAATTTAACATTTAGTGTTTCATTAACTTAGTTATTTTCCAAATACTTTTAATTAATTGTTTTAGAGATTTTGGTTTTAAAAAAGCAACAAAGCATGTTACAAGTTTACAATTCTCAAGAACCTTTAGGAATTCAAACATTAGTAGGAATTTTTATAAGTAGAATACACATGTAGAACAGCTTTAGCTGTCTCACTCAGTAGTTAACCACAAAGCTATACAAAGGGCTGTCTGTGCTATGCCCACAAAAGTATAAAAACTTGAATGAATAATCCATTATTCATTTCCAAGTTTTTTTAATATTTTAATGTTTTATAATATTCTTTACAGTTTAAATGCTAACTTAGATTGTTTAATGAAATATAATAAAGCTTGTATAAATTACTTACATTTTTTTCTAACTTTGATATTAAAACAAAGTTCAATAGTATAAAGTTTTCTGTAAATTAATTTAATAAAAATGTTACCTTTTTAAGAATTTAAGTCAGTTGTAAAGTTTTATTGTCTATATACTGTATGATTTAACTTTATTTAGGATCTCTGCATGATTAGCATTCTGGACTGTGAATCTGAGAGTTCATGATTCACATCTCATTGCTTCAAATATGTTTGCTGCTCCTTAGACTGTAGGGGGAATTATAAGAACAATGGTCAAGTCTTACTATTGTATTAAGAATAACTCACAAGTTAATGGTGGGTGCTGTTGACTAGACATCTTCACTAAAGTCTTATCAGTTCAAAATTAACATTTTGGGACAGCATGGGACCTATTGGTCCATTTTGGCTGTTCCATCATCTAAACTAAATTAAAATAATAAAAAAACAAATACTTAAAACC
>NW_013668379.1:45544-60270 GCF_000517525.1 Limulus polyphemus | reverse complement strand
TCAGTGACCTGTACAATGAAATTATAATCTCTTTAGACTTTTATTCAATATTTCTGTAGATACAATCTAAAATCCTATTTATCCTACCACTAGCAGTAGCACACTGCTTAGATGGCATTAGAGACTGATACTATTACACAAAGTTCCCGTTCCTTCATAACACTGTTAAGGTTATTCCCATTCATATTATTCTTGTAATTCAAATTATGATAACCCATCTCCCATTTATTTGCCCAACTCACTAAATGATCTAAATCCTTTTGTAAATCAGTATCATCTGCAAATTTAAGTAATTTATTTACTATTCCTTCATCTATGTCATTGATGTAAATCAAAAAGAACAAAGGTCCTAAGACTGAGCCCTGATGTATCCTACTTGTGACATTAATCCAGTTTAACTGAACTCCATTTGTAACAACCCTCTGATTTCTTTCATCCAACCACTCTTCTATCCAATTTGCTAACTTATCCCCCACAGCTATCACCTCCCTTGAAAAGAGGAGTTACATTAGCTAACTTCCAATTCTCTGGTACTTGCCCACTATTCAAGGACTGACAAAACATAGTAGTAAGTGGCTCACATATCCAATCTTTAACTTCGTTCAAAACCCTTGAGGAAATATTGTCTGGCCCAGGAGCCTTATTGTTTTTCTAATTTTTTCTTAAGCAGTACAGATTTAATGCTGTAATCTTGTGTGATCTCGTTTCAATTTATCAGCTGTTCAAGATGTGGAATACCGCTTAAATCTTCGTTAGTAAAAACCAAATAAAAAGCAAAGTTTAATAACCCAGCCATCTCATAATCATCAGATACTAGCCTTCCTTTATCATCCCTCAAGGGTCCTACCCCATCCTAACATTTTGTTTACCTTTAATGTATTTAAAGAAATCCATACTGTTAATTTTTATATTTTCAGCCAACCTTTTCTCATACATCTGTTTTGATGTCATAATTTCCTATTTCACCAACTTTCTTGATCTTCTATAATCTTCCAAGTATCCTGTCATACTAGTCCATTTATGTTTTTTAAATTTATGATGCTTTTCTTTAATTTTATCTCTTGTACTCTTTGTGAGCCAACCTGGTTTTGTACTTACTGCTACCCTTTTCTTTCTATAAGGAATACGTTTACCTTGAATATTTAGAAATTTATCTTTAAAAATTTTCCACGTCTGATCAGTGTCTCAGATAATCATTTTGTAGCTTTGTAGAAATATTCAAAATATACAAGCAAACAATGTTAAATGTTTAGACTTTTTAAATTTGCATATTTCAAAGTTGTAATTTTAGTGTTTTTTGATATTTAGCATATTTTCATTTTTCTATTTGAGAAGATATTTTACTGATATATTCTGCTCAAAATTTAAAGAAAGAACAAATATAGTAATTTGATTATTTCAAAGAAGTTTTCTATATGTATGGCATATATAGGTATGACATATTTCAGTAAAAGAATTACCATTTATTTTTAGTTTTCTCTTTCAATTTCAGACTTGAATATATGAAGAAACTAAAAGTGATATTTAACTAGCCAAGTCTTAAAAGTCTTTTAACCCAACTTGTTTAATTTATTATTGTAAATAAGACTTCAACATAATGACAGCTCCCAGTGAAGTATCACTTGTTTCATATATCTGTATCTTTCTGTCTTTTTGGTGATTTGTTCTCTTAATCAAGAAACAGCAGTTTTATACAAATTAAAACTAGGCCAATCTGTTACAACTATACCTACAGTGGGATTCAATGTAGAAACTGTAAAATACAAAAATGTGAAGTTCAATGTATGGGTGAGTTTACATTTACTTATTTTTCTTAATTGTACAAAGCAAACCTTATAAATGCATTTGTAGATTAGCATATGTATTACATAGATTATATAACCAGCTGTTCATTAATACAAAAAAACTGGGATTGCTTACAGTACATGATATTATTAAAGTAACTGAAGGCTTGGAAGATGTGATATTGTTAATGTAACTAGGAGGACCTGATGTGATATTGTTATTGTAACTAGGAAGACTTGCAAGATGTGGTATCGTTTAAGTAACTAGGAAGACTTGCAAGATGTGGTATTGTTTAAGTAACTAGGAAGACTTGCAAGATGTGATATTGTTTAAGTAACTAGGAAGACTTGCAAGATGTGATATTGTTTAAGTAACTAGGAAGACTTGCAAGATGTGGTATTGTTTAAGTAAGTAAGAAGACTTGCAAGGTGTGATATTGTTAATGTAACTAAGAAGACTTGCAAGGTGTTATATTATTTTAAGTAACTAGAAAGACTTGCAAGATGTGATATTGTTAATTTAACTAAGAAGACTTGTAGTGTATGCCATTGTTGAAGCATCTAGTTAGTGTTCATTGTATGATATTGTTAAATAGAAGACTTGAAAAATGTGCTATTGTTAATGTAGGTTTTGGCTTGCTTAAATTTGGGATAGTTTTTATGATCATTTTGTTTATGAGTAAAGAAAATTGCTAGACCTCTAGTTTTTTCTTTTGTGTGTAACTAATTTATAGCTGTTTCATAAACATTACTTGGATTTAAAATCGGTTTCTGATTCCAATAATTTCATCCAAAGTTATTTAAATGTTTATACATGTTGAAATATACATAGTTTATTTTTAACAATGATGTAATATAAGTTTTTTAATTGAATTAATAGATTTGTTTAAGCTGAAATTATAAAATAAAGATTTTCCACAGATGTTTAGTGATGTTTTTTATGCACTCTGTGTTATGTAGGATGTTGGTGGCCAAGACAAAATCCGCCCATTATGGAGGCATTACTATACTGGAACTCAGGGTCTTATTTTTGTAGTAGACTGTGCAGATCGAGATAGAATAGATGAAGCTCGTCAAGAGCTACATAAAATAATCAATGATAGAGAAATGAGAGATTCTATTATTCTCGTGTTTGCTAATAAACAAGATTTACCTGAAGGTAAGTCTTCTTCATTACTTTGTTTACAGCAAAATTTATGTAAAGGAAATTTTTTAAGCTAAAAAAATCATGTTCTCAGGCATTTAATATATCTATTGTACTTGTCTATGCTAATTAGGTTTTATCCATTTTTTCCAGAGTTTTCTTAAATTTCTTACCCTTTATTTTTCTCCCACCAGAGGTGAGTATTACAACATTGTTTATAAAAAAATTGTTTTGGAAACTAAAATTATAATTCATATTACAAAAAATGAATCTGATTAAAATTCTGCCTTAACTTTCTCTTGAGTCTTTGATGCTACATTAAGTCTTGAAATTAACTTTTATTTTTTAAATAACTAGAGGTAGTAATAATGATAGTTATTTTAACCCTTAGTTTATCATTTTGTTTTTATACGATACTCTACTGGTTGGATCTGTATATTGTATCATATTTAATAATTCTATATTTTTGCCTGCTACACCACTCACTGTAAAAAACTGACAAAAAATTGGAATAAGACGTCCATTTTATTTGTAAAATGCACAGAGAAATCTCAAGATTAATTGTAACATTGATGGTATTCATGTTTACATATTGTTGTGTGACTCATGTTATTAGGGCCTTTATAACCAACAGTCATGGACCCACAAGCAATTTGATACATTTATAGTTCAGAACAATGTGTTAAAGACACTGTGGACCTATTGGTAATTTTAGAGTTAATGATTCAGTTCAAAAGAAGGACAATGGACTGATTGAGGAAATCTAATTTGATGGTATCAGTATCATACGTTCTTGACACTTCACTTATCCTGGAGATTACCTATTGTTTTATTATGAGCTAATCTTGGCTATGCCCATGGGCAGTGTAAAGGATAGATGTAGAGTACTCTGCAGCTGTTTTAGGATGTACCTTGAGTTCTGCTTCTGTATCTATTTTTGTGGTTTGCAAAAGTTTGTCCTATATCTAAGGTGGAAGGTGTTACTTGTAGATTGTGCCTACATTATTCTGGACTCCTCTCTTTTTCTGTGGAGATAATAGCCTGTAGTCACAAGTGATTCATGAGTTGATTTTCTTAAGATACTGAAGAAAATCTCAGCTAAATTAAAGTCTACAGTTTGTGGTTACCTTTACTATCAATTACAGATAGGTTCTTCACCTAGTGATTTTTTATAAACTTTTCCAAAAATGACTAAAGTTTTATACAAAGTGATGACTGATCACAATGTTTGAAACAATTTGTAAGATTACCACAGATGAGTCTATTTTTGATAAGAGGAAGTATGCAATATGTTTTTCATCTAGTTTCAAGTACATTTCTTTTTTTCAGCAATGAAACCCCATGAAATACAAGAAAAACTTGGACTTACTCGTATTCGTGATCGGAACTGGTATGTTCAGCCTTCCTGTGCAACAACTGGTGATGGTTTATATGAAGGACTTACCTGGCTCACATCAAACTATAAATCTTGAGAAAGGCAAGAAATGAAAAAAGAAAGGTTTTGTTTTCTATCTGTTGATTGAACGAGAATGATATCCCTACCATACATAGGCTCGTTTGTTATCTCCTGAACTTAATTCAGAAGACTTTTAAATTATGTTTTATCTTCCTTGTTATTGTGTGCCTGATGAAGAAATCATATGCATGTGGATTTAAAATGTTTATAACAAGTGCATGAATGTTGACTTACATGAAGCTAAGTAAATCAGTTGTGAATATGATAGTCTTTATATGAAATATAGTTACATGTGGATATATCAAAATTAAAACAGTTCTTGTTATACAAAGTTGTAAATAAAGCACAGACATTTTCTTTCAAGATTTTGAGTGTAATCAGTATGTGTGTTGAATAAAAAATAACTTGTAGTTATGTCATCATAGTATGAGACTTGAAAGAACAAGATTTGTATGCAAGTGAATAAATGAAAAATTAATTTGTTTTATCAAAATTTGAGGAGTTTGTGTACCGTATAAAATAATACTAAATGAACTAATTAGATAAGTATAATTAAAAGTACTGCAACTTGAAATATGGTTTATCAAAATTAACAGAATATTTAAGGGTTAAAAATTATTACTGCATTATAATCAGGCAATTAAGCAAACTTTACACAGAGCAAAGAAAAAGTACTCACTAATATGTGTTATCCCAACTTGAGTTTTCACACTAAAGAAAGTCACAGAGGAAAGAAAGAGTACTCACAAAAATGTGTAATCCAAACTTGAGTTTTCACACTAAAGAAAGTCACAGAGGAAAGAAAGAGTATTCACTAATATGTGTAATCCAAACTTGAGTTTTCACACTATAGAAAGTCACAGAGGAAAGAAAAAGTACTCACAAAAATGTGTAATCCAAACTTGAGTTTTCACACTAAAGAAAGTCACAGGGGAAAGAAAGAGTACTCACTAATATGTATAATCCAAACTTGAGTTTTCACACTAAAGAAAGTCACAGAGCAAAGACAGAGTACACACTAATACATGCAATACAAACTTGGGTTTTCAACCTAAAGAAATTCACAGAGCAAAAAGGGTACTCCCATGTAATCCAAACTTGAGTTTTCACACCACAGAAATTCACAGAGCAAAGATAGAGCACTCACATGTAATCCAGAGTTGAGTTTTCACACTAAAGAAAATCACAGAGCAAAGAGTACATACTAATACACGTAATCCAAACTTGGGTTTTCACACTAAAGATATTTGTAGAGAAAAGAGGGAGTACTCACTAATACATGTAATCCAACTCAGTTGACACAAAAAAATGTAGTTCAGAATAAAGTTGAAAATATATAACTTCATCAAAGAGACTTGAAAATTCAAATTGCAGATAAATCTGTACCTGAATATAAGGTCAGTGCTTAACAAACCTTGCGCTTCAAGTGATGCTATAGATAGATGGTACTTCTGAATAACTTAACCCTGATGAAAGATAATTTTCATTCAACCACATTAGCTAAAAACTAAATAACAGTAATAGTTTTGAAGATAGTTTAATAGAAACATTATTTCTGAGGTAAGTTGGATATTTGTTTGAATGAATGGTTGATTATTAGTGAAAGAAACTCCTTTAATTACAAATATCAGTACAAGGATAAAAAAGGAACAGCAAGAACAATGGATATAAAAGATTTCAAGAACACAGGCAATACTTACGAGTGATACAAGGGTAGTAGAATCGTTGTGATGGTAAGTACTTATTATGTGGTAATTAAAAAGAAAATATTAGTAACTAATTAATGATTAGCATAAAGTGACCATTTAGGCTACTAAACATGACAACGATTGGTAGCTGATTGGCTCAAAAAATATGCAATAGAAAGAAATTCAAAAACTGAAGCAAAATAAAAGCCTTTCAAATTATTTTGAAATAAGAATGTATAGCTGTCTAGAGTGTTCTTCTTTTACCAGTGTACATTTCCATCAGGATACTGTTTGAGACATTTCTGTATGGGAACATTAGTGAAGCAAGTTTTCTCTTACATACACTGTTAATATGCACCTATTATTAATACAGATGTGTTTGAAAGATTTTTGTTCTTATGTTTTAGGTGTAATCATAACTTGATTTTTTTGTACTTAGTAAATATCCTGTTGAAATGTTTTATTTAAAGACAGTAGTCATTGCTAATCAAGTTCTCATGACATAATTTACTTTAGTAGAATTTCTGAATAAAATAAAGTTTTCATATTTATGAGTTTTAATATTATTTTTGTCAGTTATTTAAACTAAGATAAGTTTTAGTGAATAGTAGCAAATTCCTTTAAAGTAAAAAAACATATATAGTAATTATTCTGAAATAATTAACACAGTTCAGGATTTTTTTTTAATTTGGTTATCAGACATATAACCTGTATTTTGAGGGTGAACTGAACTATTTTATTTAACTTGTTACTTTTTTCAAGAATGGTAAATTACAGATGATTTCACGGTTCCTTTCAATTTAAAGAAAGATAGTTGCCATGAAGAAATAGCTGTATACATACATAAATTTATTTAATTTTCAGTGAGGTATTAAGAAGCTGAACTGTGTATGCATTATAAGTAACTTGCCTACTAAAAATTAGTTTTTAATATTGCAAGAATTAGAATATATAGACTAAATAGTAGTAATTATTTGGAATGTTAAAAAAAAATCAGTGTAGTGAAATATTCTAAACTCATATTCATTGTGCGGGTTAGAATGTTTTTTTTATCTTCCGAAGAATTCAAAACCTATGTAGTCTATTATTCATCCCGCTTTTATAAAATAAAGCTATTTTAATGCTTTCTTTGTGACTTATTTCCACGCACACAAGCTAACAAATGCTATGTGTTTAGGTACTATGTGTTACATTAAACAATAATTAACTGGTAAGTAGGACAACAGATCACTTTGTTGCCCGAAACTACCAGTCAATAATCATTTTATTATACCTCCCCCCATTTGTTTTTGGTTTAACTAAAATATGATTAATTGGCATTTTCACATAGTATAAATATATATACATCCTAAAGTTCAACACTTCACTCAAGATTTTGATCTCATTTTAATAATCATTTAGTATGTAATAAGACAATAAAATAGAAATTGTTTGATTTTCAAAATATAACAACTTATCATCATGTGATCATACCAATAAACTTATAAAGTACACACCTACCTGACTTTAGCATAAAATTTGCCTAGAGTACTAGCAAGGTTTCCAATGTGTTTGTAACCTAGGGCTAAGTCAGTGCTTTCCAAAGTGGGTGTTGCGACACCTTGGGGTGCCACTTTGTACCCTGAGGGGTGTCACCTTGTTTTTGGAAATTGCACAGATTGTTTTATTAAGTTTTTATTTTTATTTGTAGCTGTTATAAAATGCAGTAATATGAAATATTTTTAAATTTGCTCGCCGATGTGACACGCAAACAATTATCAAATGTTTTCTTTTGGGGCACACAAAACAAAAAAAGGTTCACCAACACAGCCTTGTGTAGTGACAGATAAAGTTGGGAGCCCTGATGCACCAGTTTATACTCGTCTCTGCAGTGTTGAATTATTTTTGATGCGTACATAGTGTGTTGCTATTAAAAAAGTTTGAAAAGCACTGGCCTAAATGAATTGGCATGTTTTCACTATGCTGCACAAATTGTTTTCTGTCTGCTGTGATGTCATGCACACATGGCAGTGACCTTGACAACCAGGCAACATTTATTCCCCAACCGTCAAGGTGACATAGAAAGAGGTTTCATACCTGAGGATACAGTCTTTGCCAATTACAGCAAGGAATTCATGATAATACTTATTATTGAGTTACGTCTGAAATTCTTTGTTGAATTTGAATTCATATTGTCAACAAAACGTGACTCAAAATTTCCAGATGTTATTTATGCATTACAGGGCATGCATCTCTTACCCATAATTTTCCACTCTTCCATCTTCAACATGACTTATTGCACATGATTTTCTTGTTGACATTCATGATGTTACCTTTGCTACAATTTTCTTTCAGATCCACTTCTTTCCCCACTGTTGGAATTTTTATAACTTAGTTGATGCATTCATTATGATAGTGCATAACCTTCAGATGCTTTGTTTCCAATTCTGGGTACAACTTCTCTTTAGAGAAATTGTTTCTCTTTGCTTACACTCTGTTTCATTATCTCGGGTCTTGGCTAAGACTGGTTAGTCCCATTGTCTAGTTCTTCTTATTGTCCCACACTGATCTGCTCCACAATGGTTTCTACTGCTCTCATCTATCTCAAAGGATCCTACTCCATTACTCTTTTGATATGCATTCCACAAAAACATTTCTCATCTACAGCTGGCAAGATATGTGATCCTTTGTTAACTAACTTGGATTCTTTTCTTGGGTAGCTCAATTTTTGTCACATTGTTACAGTCATTTCTCCCTAGCAGTATACCAACAAGGTTGGTATATCTTTAGGAGTTAGTGCATGTGGAATTTGGTTTGTCTTTCTCCAAATCCTCAACAGCTTGCCTAATTTTTTTCATGCTCCTTTTTCATGACTGGGACTTGTCTGCTTCTATTGCAGGCTGCAGATGTTATACTTTCAGCCATTTTCAGTTACCACTGTTGGCCTCACTTTTAAAAATTCCATTTTGAGTACATCTCCCATAAGTACATATACATTATCCTCACTGAGATTTAGGTCTGGTCTTAAGTTGCCTGACTTCTCATTTTGAAACCTTCACAACTTGTTCAGTCTACCATCTTTTACCTGAGGATGTATTTTGTTACTTGATTCTTGGAAGAGGTGATCAGACATTTTTATTATTGATGCTTCTCACACTTCTTTTTTGTATTGTTGTATTGCATATTCTGACTGATCCTGATTCTTCTACCGAATTTCTTATTATATCTCATCACATTGCCATTTGTCAATATCTCAGGACTCCCAGTCTCTCTACCCTTTAATGGATATCTTACAGGCAGGCATGATGATATATCGAATACTTTTTTTGTTATGTTACCTTCATCACATCACTGTATCTCTAGTTTTAGGATTCTGTTTGCCACCTGTGGTTATTCTTGAGGGACAATGTATCTGTATCATGCATTTTTTTATATTCTGCCCAACACCCGTTACAATGAAATACAGTATCTTCTTATATTGTTTCATCTAATCAAGGTTCTGCCATGTTCTTTAACATCTGCATTTGTTCTAAGTAACCCATGTATTTCTATATCACCCAACAACTATGTTCACAATTCTAGTGGAGTCTGAGATTACGATATTATTTGATTATATGTTTATCCTATGCAAAATTTCATCCTCTATACCCTGTGAAAGTGGACAGAGGGTGCCATCAGGTGGCAAGCACACCTTTGTGTGGTATTAAAGATATCATAAACAGGATTACCATTATAACTAGGTATCTCAGCTCCTGCCAGGATGGGGATTATCTATATATCCTTTCTTATTTATTTCTTTATGTTTTGGTGTTCACATTGCATTGTTCTAATGTTGTCCTTGGGGATTGCTTGGTGCTTTTTTAGATTCTTCCTGAGTGCTAACTAATTTGACAGGTTGTATGAGCCACTGGTCATTTTTGATAGGTGCTACTACCTCTGGAGGATGTCATTTCACAATGTGTGTATCACCTTCATCCCAAGAATCTTGTACTGCAGGAGCAAAACATAGTATTCTTCCTGTCTGCCATCACCTGTGCTCCATTGGTGGTTCCATAGATTCAGTATACTATTACTGCTCTCAAAACCTACACCATTGCCTGAATTAAAGGTCATCATGGGTGAGAAGGTATCATGTTGAGAAGAGCTTCTTCATCCTAAGCATCCAACAGGCCTACTCATTTTAATCCAAAGTTATGTATGAAATCTCTGATTGTGTTTATTACTTATATAAAATCAAGATTGAAACATTAGGGCTTTAATGAGTGATATTATATTGCTTTCAATGCAAAAAAAATAAAATAATAATAAATCTTATCCAGAAAATAAACAAACTGAAAGGTAGACTAAATTTAGAAAGAAACGTAATGATCTTATAGATTTAGTAATTTTGGTTTTATTCCTATTTTGGAAGCCCTTTTATTTTTGTCTATATTTCAGAAGCAAAATTAAAGCTAGCCAGAATATTCATGACAAATCAAGGCTTAAATATTGGGAATTTTTATGAAAAGCATACATCAAATGCATGTTTTTAGTCAAATAACACGGAAAAAACATTTTCACTAAATTTTAGAAAAATACTAAGGTCAATTTTTACAATAAAATCACTTTTTTGTGACAATTTAAAGTGTATATTTTGAGGCAAAATTTAATGTAAAATCTCCAGTTGTGTTTATTTCTTAGAAAGATTCAAGACTGAACCATTAGGACTTAATTTAGAAGTGTTGTATCATTTCCACAGCTAAAAAATCAATGTTTTGTTACCCAGAATAAAAGCAAACTTAAATGTGGACTATTTTTCTAGAATTAGAAATTTTGATTGAAATCTTCTATTGTTTGTCTTTTCTTCACAAGTAAATTAATATTGAAAGTACCAGGAATATTCATGACAA
Organism: Limulus polyphemus; assembly: GCF_000517525.1. Taxonomy (NCBI): domain Eukaryota; kingdom Metazoa; phylum Arthropoda; class Merostomata; order Xiphosura; family Limulidae; genus Limulus; species Limulus polyphemus. The sequence goes on along the minus strand of NW_013668379.1, from coordinate 49,330 downwards.
AGCAAGGCTTAAATATTGGAGTTTTTATGAAAAGAGTTCCATTCTGAAGAGTGTACATCAAGTGCATCTTTCTAGTCAATGAATGCGAGAAAAACTTTTTGATGCAATTTTTGAAAAATACCAAGGCTATAGTCCTGGTAATTTTAACGATAATTGTTTTTTGAAACAAGTAAAAAAAGTCCATATTTTACGGCAAAATGTAACGTGAAATCTCCAGTTGTGTATATATCTCAGGAAAATTCAAGACTGGACTATTTGGACTTTAACTAAAGTGTTATAACGCTTGCAGAGCTAAAACAAATACTTTTCTCTTATCCAGGATAAAAATTCTCTTAAATGTAGAATACATTTAGAAATATAGTGTAATGACTTTCTAGAATAAGGAATTTTTATTGAAAACTCCTAATTTTCAAATCCTTCTTTTGTGTCTTTTCTTCACAAGTAAACCGATTTTGAAAATAGCCAAAATATTCATGACAAAGCAGGGCATAAATATTGGAGTTTTATGGAAAAAAAAAAAAAGTTCCATTTTGAAAAGCGTACATCAAGGGCATCTTTCTATTCAATGAACGTAAGAAAAACATTTTGATGCGACTTTTGAAAAATATCAAGGCTATAGTCCTGGTAATTTTGACAAAAAAATTAATTTTTGAAACGCGTAAAATAGTCCGTATTTTAAGGAAAATGTAATGTGAAAACTCCAATTGTGTTTATCTCTTCAACAAATCTAGATTGAACTGTTAGGACTTCAATGAAAAGTGTTACATCGCTTCCAGAGCTTTTCTTCTTCTTCTCTTATCCAGAATATAATCAAACTTAATAGTGAATTACATTTGGAAAAATGATGTTTTAGAATTAGGAATTTTGATGATATCTCCTATTTTTGAAACCATTTTTTTGTTTGTCTTTTCTTCAAAGGTAAACTAATATTTAAAGTAGTGGGAATATTCACGACAAAGCAAGGCTTAAAAAGTTTTTATGACAAAGAGTTCCATTTTGAAAAGCATACATCAAGTGCATCTCGCTAGTAGAATAACGTGAAAATAAATTTTTTTCCATGCAATTTTTTAAATATACCAAAGCTGTATCCTTGCCAATTTTGACAAAAAAATAATTTATGGAACACGTACATATTTTAAGGAAAGATGGAGTGTTTGTATGTATGTTTGAAGTATTGAAATAAGCTTAATGTTAAACCTTGGAATATATGTGTGGAAAATTGAACTCAGTTTAACGTTGAGACTTAGGATGTATATGTGAAATACTAAGTTACATTTATTGTTGAACCTCGGGATGTATATGTGAAATATGGAACCGAGTTTCATATTGAGCCTTCGTAGTTGTGGAATATTGAACTGAGTTTAATGTTGCCAGTTCGTATCAAATCAGGGACCACAAGAAATACAACTATTGATGCTCTAGATTTAGTTATTATAAAATGAATATGTTGTGATAGTATTGAGTTATTTTATACTTTAGTCCAAATCAAATAATATACAAAAATATGAAGATTAATCATTTGATAACAGAAATTTTATAAGAAGAATATTTATATATTTTAGAGAGTTTATCCACACAATACACACTGTTATGGTTAAAACCTAAAGTTGGATAACTACTAGTAGTAAAAAAAGTATAGTAACAAGTTCTTTGCTTCGAAATAATATGGTTGAGAGAAGTACATTAAAACATTTAGTTATATTTTCATAAAATTTCTTTGTCTTCTATTTGATTACATGTTGAAAATAATTGCCCCCTTGTATAGACAAGTTATAGGTTCATGACAAAACATGTAAATATGTGGGTAAATTACAGAAGATATATTGGTATACATTTGTGATATATCTTGTTAATTAAGATGTGTGTGTGGTAGCCAGCCCTACAAGTAATACTTTATTTCAAAAATATAAATATAATAGAAAAAAATTTCTCTGTTCATATAACATGCATCTAAAGGTTGTAATAAATGTAATGTTACTGTAACATCAAAATTAGTAAAATAAAGGAATTAAAGCACCTGATCTTTTTGAGTAGAATCAGCTTACAGTTGCATTAACTATTTTGTTCACAAGGGCCTATGAAAAATAACATCTTTGTGGCATTTTATTATTAGTTTTAAAGTTGAAAGTACCTAACTACCATGGAAGCCTAAACTGTGCATTGTTTTCTTCTTTAAACAAATATTTTTTAAGTTGCTGAATGTATTTTGGTAAATACAGTTTTCAATAAAAAAAAATATTTTATAGATTTTTTGGCCATTAAGATAAATGTATTACTTTTAAGGAAGGTTTTGGGTAACATTTCTATTTGATAACAATTAAGATTCATTTTCACCAGCAATTTTGTTCAGAAACTTCAACCTTTGTTGTTGTTTAGCCTCCTTTCCAACAGTATCTTACCATTTATGATTAACTTACAAAGTAATTTGAAGTATAATTCTTGAGAGAAGATATAACACTTACAGAGTAATTTGAAGGATTATTCTCAAGAGATGATACAACACCTACAGAGTAATTTGAAGTATTATTCTTGAAAGAAGATGTAACACCTACAGAGTAATTTGAAGTATTATTCTTCAGAGAAGATATAACACCTACAGAGTAATTTGGAGTATTATTCTTCAGAGAAGATATAACACCTACAGAGTAATTTGAAGGATTATTCTCAAGAGATGATACAACACCTACAGAGTAATTTGAAGTATTATTCTTGAAAGAAGATGTAATACCTACAGAGTAATTTGAAGTATTATTCTTGAAAAAAAGATATAACACCTACAGAGTAATTTGAAGGATTATTCTCAAGAGATGATACAACACCTACAGAGTAATTTGAAGTATGATTCTTGAGAGAAGATATAACACCTACAGAGTAATTTGAAGTATTATTCTTCAGAGATGATACAACACCTACAGAGTAATTTGAAGTATTATTCTTGAAAGAAGATGTAATACCTACAGAGTAATTTGAAGTATTATTCTTGAAAAAAAGATATAACACCTACAGATTAATTTGGAGTATTATTCTTCAGAGAAGATATAACACCTACAGATTAATTTGAAGTATTATTCTTGAAAAAAAGATATAACACCTACAGAGTAATTTGAAGGATTATTCTTGAGAGAAGATATAACACCTACAAAGTAATTTGAAAGGTTATTCTCAAGAGATGATACAACACCTACAGAGTAACTTGAGGATGTTGTTTCACTCATTGTGTGCAAATAATCTAAAAACGTTAAAATATATCAAACCACAAGTGTTTATAAAATTCACTAAAGTAGTGATGTGATGATTATAGCAGTTAATACATAGAAACTGGTGTATACATATTAATCCACTCAGTTCTGGTACAAATCCATTGTACTCTGATATTAATACTGCTCCATTATTAACCTACTCAGTCATTCTGCTTTGATATTAACCTGTTCAATCACTTTATTTTAATATTAACATGTTCGGTCAGTGTATAAATCATAGACATTATGCTATATGTGTTTAAAGTAGAACTGTAGTGGTAAAAACTGGATAACGATGGAGTAATAACTATGACAAAGGACGGTTATTACTTGTGTGTGTGTTGTAGTATAAATGTGATAACAAAATAGAGAAGATACTGTGCCTAAAACTAAGTTTGAGGATAATTTTTTTATATATGTTCTTAACAAGTTATGTACACAAAGACTTAGGGTTACCTAACAAATGATGCATAAAAGTTGTTGGTAAGGAAGTATACACCTGGAAAAAAGTTAAGCACCCCCAAATATTTTTCAGGATTGCTTATTG
>NW_013668379.1:40143-44590 GCF_000517525.1 Limulus polyphemus | reverse complement strand
ACTGTCCATATTTTGATGTCATGATATGTAAATTAAGAATTGTTATTTTACGGTGATAATCTTGTTTTCTTGTGCCCAATAATGCATAATTTCATTTGATAAACACGTTTAGATTGAATGGTAATTTATAATCAGTCACAAGAACGTCGAATCTGAATCACTAGAAAAAAACACGGGGGTGCTTAACTTTTTTCCAGGTGTATATATGTGTACTTAAAGATCTGAAGCTGGTTAAATCTCATAAAGATGTTACTCTGTATCTACCCAATGACTTAATGCAATTTAAACATAAAAGGTTTTAGTTTTCTAGTGTGTAGTTTTGTGACATTAATAGATTATCATTGGTATATACGCCACTTGTAAGTTTTTCTGCTACATTCTATATCGTTAGTCTACTCAGATCAGAAAACCTTTAATTATCAATTTGTGTGTGCCGCATTCATTTCTTTTGTCATTACATCCAAAATTACACATGGAAAAGCAATTTCTGTATTTATTTAGTCTTGTTAAAAATTAATTACGATTATATTTGTTAAAAAAAATAGACATCAAACAACAGGGAAGTAGTGTTACCATGCTTGAAATATTATGGAAGAAAGATCAAAGGTTGGAGCAGAGTAGGAATGACGAATGTTCAGTAAATCAAATTCATTTACAGATGGTTTATAGTAAGTTTAATATCATTCATTGAAAATAATACAAAGAAAAGATCAAACTTCACAGAAAGGTTTGAAACGAAGGAGAAAGATTAACATTAGTGCTGACTATTCAACAACTAGGGTAGTGTTAAAGTTTGAAACGAAGGAGAAAGATTAACATTAGTGCTGACTATTCAACAACTAGGGTAGTGTTAAAGTTTGAAACGAAGGAGAAAGATTAACATTAGTGCTGAATATTCAACAACTAGGGTAGTGTTAAAGTTTGAAACGAAGGAGAAAGATTAACATTAGTGCTGCCTATTCAACAACTAGGGTAGTGTTAAAGTTTGAAATGAAGGAGAAAGATTAACATTAGTGCTGACTATTCAACAACTAGGGTAGTGTTAAAGTTTGAAACGAAGGAAAAAGATTAACATTAGTGCTGACTATTCAACAAATAGGGTAGTGTTAAATACCATGATTTGGTCAGTGAAACTTGAACATTCTTTCAATGTTTAGAAATAAAAAAAAATGTTTGTTTAAAACAAAATACAACAATGAATACAACATCACATTCTAATTTAACAACAAATATACAGGTAAAGTAAATGCACTTCCTTGGATAAATTAGCATGTTTCCAAACTTACACTTGCAAATAATATTTTACCAGTATACAGATACATGCAGTACACTTATTAATGAAACTTGTGGACACACAGAAATGATATACATTGTGGACTACATTACTATGTCACATTCGTTTTGTTTAACATGGATCAAAGCCACTGTGGCATGTTATCAATGTCTTTGTATGTGATTGCTACTATAAGGAAAGTTACATTCAAATACAATGCAAAAACTAATTTTCTTTTCAACAGTAAGTACAACAACTTATCAAAACAACTTAGATCATTAGATGTTTGTGCTAACTAACATTAGAGCATCTCTAGAATTTAAAGGCACAGAAATCTGACGGATATTCACCCTGATCCAATCTCCATTTGTTATAAAAACTAAGAAACTACTATACCTGGTGCCAAAACTTTATGGCTTATTATTTTCTAAATGTACCATTCAAAAAAATTCTCAAAGTAATTTGTTGTTCATAATTATAATAAAATTACATTTTCATTCAGTTCTACTACTAGTCAAAAGGCACACAGTATACCAGGAAAGCCAGCTGTCCTTTAACCTATACCTTATTGTGCAACAAGGGTCAACACAGTTTTAAAAAAATGCAGATAAACATACAAGTCATTTTTGATAAGCAGTAAAACTTAAACACTAATTAAAACCAGTACTTAAGTTTATTTTTAAACGTATTGCCAATTTTATAATTTTACAGTTACCTGTCATTTTGGTTCATTGGGTTCAAATTATCATTAAAACTGTTTCATGTGGCACATGATCCACTCCACTTTCATTGTGATGAATAAACATATTAAATAATTTTTTTATGAATTTTTGTCATCATTATCAGTAATGAGATAAGCTGAAACTGAAAATTCATATACATGTCAACGATTGCCTTTTCTAACCTATTGGTCTCTTATATTGTAAACTTTGAGTTTACTAACTCTAAGAACTTATGAGTAAAAGAAAAGAAGAGTACGTTATAATATGAACAATCACACTACATCTGCCATATCCAGTGCTAACAAGGGTTTTCGCCCAATGCTGGAGCTCATCTAACCAGCTGGATACAACAGACATAGTAGTGATGTAGTCACTGCTAACAAGGTCTTTTGCCCAATGCTAGAGCTCATCTAACCAGCTGGATACATCAGACATAGTAGTGATGTAGTCACTGCTAACAAGGTCTTTTGCCCAATGCTAGAGCTCATCTAGCCAGCTGGATACAACAGACATAGTAGTGATGTAGTCACTGCTAACAAGGTCTTTTGCCCAATGCTGGAGCTCATCTAACCAGCTGGATACAACAGACATAGTAGTGATGTAGTCACTGCTAACAAGGTTTTTTGCCCAATGCTGGAGCTCATCTAACCAGCTGGATACAACAGACATAGTAGTGATGTAGTCACTGCTAACAAGGTTTTTTGCCCAATGCTCTATTGTGATAACAACTGGTTGATAATAACAACTTTTACAATTATACATTATGTATTCAAAATAATTATGTGCTGATAAAAACAGCAGCAGAGGCTAAATTCATTTGAAAAAGTTTCAGAAAGTCATAATAAAGACTGATAATTATTTTACTCACACATTCTAGAACTGTGTTAACCTTCTATAGTGAAATGGTTTGAAAATATGAACGTCCAAAGTAACTTATGGTTACAGAGCAAGTTTCTGAACATTAGCTAAAGACTGATTTTAGTTTAGAAGATTTGCTAATTTCCCACATAGTGAATGTATAAAGCATGTCAGCAGATTTAAAAATGTCATATTCTAGAACAACTACTACATGTACTACACAGGAAAATATATAAAATGTTCACTTCAAACAATACTAGTACACACTACCGATGAAATACATACCAAAGAAATGACTGTGATACAAAGTAAGCTTCCTCAAAATGTAATACATTTTGATATATATTTTACTTTATACAAAGTTCTTCTCTTGAAGTAAGATTCAGTGATTCCTTTATGATTAAAACCTTAGTTATAGGAAAACACTTAGAATTAATCAGTTTAGTGTGTAATTTATGATATGACCATTCAAAAGTAGGTAGGAAAATTTACAAAAATTAAACTCTGTATGAATTTTTTTTAAATTAACCAAGGTATGAAGGCATCTAAGTAAATATACCATATCTTATTTGATCAACTGGCTTCACTCTTCATTTTGGACCACATTTTTGGGCCTCCTTGTATCACAGAGTTGATAATGGTAAGATTCTTCTGGCCAGATAATTTGGACAACAGGCCAATCAACTCCTATGCTATGCTTAGACTTGAATTATAATTTAGATAGTTGTTTTGGAAAAAGACACTCGCAAATGGTTTGAGTCACTCAGCTGGTAATTGTGCATTTTCTGAAAAAAATAAAAGCACCACAACATTAAAAACAGTAATCTGATTGGAAGTGTGCAGATCAAAATAATATACAATATAACTATAACATTAAAATTATTCATCTAATTCTGGGTCTCCAGAGTAGAATAATAAGGAATACATTAAAACCATTCATCTAGTTAGAATAAGAAGCAGTACATAATTAGATAATGACTGCAGTTTTAAAGTAATGGAAACTGAAGATGTTTTACATTTCATTTTTGATTCATCCATTATGTACTTGAAATCAGAAGTATGTTGAAACCCAAAAACTCTTTCATATTAAAACTACACAGCCTGTAACAACTTTATAATAAACTCATAGCAACAAAAAACTACATATCTTTAGTGACTTAATGCTAAACAATATCTATCAAACTTAAAGCTAAATAATGAACTCCTAGCAACAAAAAAAATACAATATGTGATAATTAGAATGATAAAATATTGGAATAAAGTAAGTTATATAATAAAGTACTTGAGGAATTTCTAAACTTGGTTTTATAACAGGTCTTACCTATTAAAAAATTATCTTTTTTTGTGGAACTGATGATCATTCAATCGTTACTTTATTCAGAGTTTATTATTAAAAAAGAACAACTTACAATCAGAGCAATTACAGCCTCTTCAACTGATCCCATCTGAATAAGAGCCATTTTGGGGTCTTTACTGTAAAATACAAGACACCTAAGATTAAATGGATTACAATATTATTGACTGTTACACTTATTTATAGTGTAAAATTCATTAAATATTTTTAGACAAGAAATTGCAGAATATAATAAAAAAA
>NW_013668379.1:36095-39650 GCF_000517525.1 Limulus polyphemus | reverse complement strand
AAAAATATTTCTTTAATGGCCGTACACATGTTTCTTTTAAGTAATAACTTCTTATAAGGTGTGCCACACACACACACACTGCTGCCGATGGCCTTGTTAAAGATTATGGTCAGTCTTATTGTGATGTCACACAATCCACTGATCTGTAGTTCATGCTTTACCAACACAAAGCATTAGGTACCATGGTAATTTTTGCAAAATATATCTTAATATAGTTTAGTAATATGTACATATATATATTCTCATTTCTAAGCTGCTAATTTCATTATTGAATAAAATATTTTTTTAGCACAGATATGGCAGTTATGTCTTTCTTCGGGTAAGACTTATTTTTGTCATACCTATTAGTAAAGTGTTTAGGAACAGTTGTGGTTCAAAATATAAATTATTTCACAAATATAATTCATGACCTGGGGAGAGGTACTGTCGACAAATATAATTTGTGATGTGTACTGTTGACATATATAATTCATGATGTGTACTGTTGACAAATATAATTCATGATGTGTACTGTCAACAAATATAATTCATGATGTGTACTGTTGACATATATAATTCATGATCTGTAGAAGGGATACTGTTGACAAATATAATTCATGACCTGGGGAGAGGTACTGTCGACAAATATAATTCATGATGTGTACTGTCGACAAATATAATTCATGATGTGTACTGTTGACAAATATAATTCATGATGTGTACTGTCGACAAATATAATTCATGATGTGTACTGTTGACATATATAATTCATGATGTGTACTGTTGACATATATAATTCATGATGCATGGATGAGGTACTGTTGACATATATAATTCATGATCTGTAGAAGGGATACTGTTGACAAATATAATTCATGATCTAAAGTGACTAGTACCAGAATAATGTTGAAACATTACTCATAGGATAAGATGTTGCCCCCCAGAGGCTTACGTAACTCTAGGAACTCACACCACTTAAAACCAGGTTTTCATACTCATGGTGGCCACAGCACAGATAGACCATTTTATAGGTTTGCACTAAACAACAAACAAAACATAGTTTTCACTGAGAACAGCTGAAGATATTTATGTAGTATAGCTTAACAAGTTTATGCTTTATATACTAAGAGAATTAATAAGGGGGTAAAACATACAAGCAAGTTCTACCATTTGGTTTTCAGATATTTTCAACATTTTATCAACTGATTAGACACTACTGATTTCTACAATCATGCATAACAATGTTTAATTCAAAGTGATTCAAATTATGATAGTGCTTAGTATGTAGAGATGGGTGGGGAAAGAAATGGCTACCTCATTCAATCTATTACTTTATGATGCTTACAAATAATTCCTAAAGTTGAGTTATAGCTTTATTTGAGCACCTAATTGCCATTATTGTTTTACAGCTTGTATAACAGTAATATTATCATATTCTTTTACCACATGTATTTTTGTGGGGAAATAATAAAAAGGAAAACTACTATTTAGCAGTGAGTTCAGTTTGTAAACATGTTTTATTTCAATGTTTCATAAAAAAGTTTCATTTCTGGTTGCTAGATGGCAGCATAAATTGTTTTTATATAAGGACTGTTTGTGACTTTTCATTCACAAACATATCTGCCAAAACAATTTCAGTAAAAATAAATAAATAAATAAAGAATAATCTAAGTTAATATTCAAAGTATCAAGTATTTATGCAACTGACAGATCTGTGTAGATGTTATTGATGTCTAAGTTTGAAAACACCAGTTCCTTAATTATCAAAACAATACATTACATAGCAGTCTACTTTTCTTCAAATTTTCAGTGGGGCTGAGCCTGGCAGCTGTGTGTGTATGCATGGTATCATACTTCATGATCTAGGATCTGTGTGATGTTCTCCCTATTAATCGACAGGACCCTAGCATGTGGTGGAGTTGATTATATGCACATTCAGTGAGTTGGGGTGAAGTTGGAAGGTGTGGGTTCTGTAAGTATCCCCTTAATTTCAGCCCAGTGCTCCAGGATACTTGTACTGTCCTGGAGAAACCATTCCAGCTTCACTGGCCCCAATGTAATCCAAAATTAAAGAAGCTGACATGATATTAACAATATATATATTACTATTGAATTATAAAAATAAAACAAATGTTCACTTATCAACCTACTTCAACAAATTGTTTAAAAAAGAAAAGAGGGAAAACAAGCAATAAAAATTTTTTTGCAAAAATTACATATGATGTAGGGATGGCAATGCTAAAAAGTATGGAAACAAGGTAGGGATGCATACACAAAACCATACAAAAATCACTACATAAGTAGCTAAATCTTTCCAAGAATAACTTTTATCTACAACTAAATGTTGAATTCCTGTCAGATGCATGAATTCAGATTTGAATAAAAGCATTTAAACCAAATAGTGCTATACAGTCTTGTAGTGGCTAATAACCATAAGCTTGTAAGACTGACTCACTACTTACGAGATACTTATGAAGAGATTTTTGCTAAATTGTTTTTTTATTACTTGTATACTTACAATATGAGGATACATCTAAAGGTTCATTTTTTAAAACTGAAACCTTTTCATTTGTCATTTAAAGGACAAACAAAAATCAAAATTTTCATTCTTAAAATTTACTTAAAATTAAATTATATGAATAACTGTACATACGGGAAAAATTTGAAGGCAACAACAACCCCTCCAGTTTGTGTAAAGGTATTTTTGATTTCTTCTTCAGAAACATCAGGCCTTTAACAGAAAAGATTCTCAATCATTATTCATAAAACACAAGGGATGTTTTCACATGTACAGAAAGTAAGAGATGGTCTCCATCAGTGTGTGTTGTTATCTTACAGGTTAGTTTTGCTAAACTATAAACATAGAATTATTTTCTAATTATGCTTGTGTGTTTTTATTGAGATAACAAAGTAAATGTGACATTCAATCATATCCAGAATATAGTTAAGAATAAATGTGTGATCAGCTAAACCATCATTCAAACAGTTCTTAGCAAGTGACCATCCAATTACTCTGTATATTGAACATGACAGAAAGTGATCATCCACTTACTCTGTATATTGAACATGACAGAAAGTGATCATCCACTTACTCTGTATATTGAACATGACAGAAAGTGATCATCCACTTACTCTGTATATTGAACATGACAGAAAGTGATCATCCACTTACTCTGTATATTGAAAATGACAGAAAGTGTCCATCCAGTTATACTGTATATTGAAAATGACAGAAATAGAAACAACATAAGACAATTTCATATCACCATGTCTGTGCTACTGATTTTTATGGAAGTTTTATGTTGTTTACAATATAATGTTAGTGAGAAGCATAAAAAACCCTATACACACCATTTAGAGATATATACACTTTCTTTATATATCTATATCTCAGCTACATGGAATACCATTTGTATCTTGATATAAATGTCTGCACTAAATACATTAAACTACTTAGTATTTGAACCAGGAGTGTTTATCTAATTACATCAAAATAATATAAGCCAATAACATATATATATATATATATATATATATACACACACACACACACACACACACATATACATACCTACA
>NW_013668379.1:32964-35770 GCF_000517525.1 Limulus polyphemus | reverse complement strand
ATATATATATATATATATATATATATATATATACACACACACACACACACATATACATACCTACATATAAAAATAAAGTTTTCTTCTTAAGCCACTGATGACAAAAAGAAGTAATATATATATAAACAAACATTACAGCTATATACGAGTTCAGACCTTTGAAATTTAAAATAATTTACAAACAAAACAACATTCTATATTTTAGGTTTTTAAGTCTTTTTATTATGAAGGTTGAATTTAGCACAGTTAGCATTGAAAATAAACTACAGCATTCTACATAAAATTTTTCAGAACGTAGTATTTTTCAGGTTCATTGATTTTCCATTGAATTATTAGGTAGGAACCACAGAATAACAGAATGCACACATGAAAATGTATTGTAGAGCAGAAATTTGAATTCTCTTAACCCCCTATTGATTTTAAGTCAAAAGAAAGACTAGACATAAATTAAACACAGAAAAACACAATCAAAGTTAAATAACAAATGTATAGTGTTGTGCCTTTACTGGAAAGAGATCTGTATTATCGAAATCTTAAGTTGTTATCTTATAATCTTCTTATCTATCTTAAATCTCTTGTTCCAGACTGAGAAAACATGGAATACTAATAACAATAATGACATTATTCTCATGTAGCAGGCACTATTCAAGTGAATGATAGTCACTCTCACTTAAATATGGAATATTGTATCCTTGAGACATCAACTAATTTCAATATAGTACGTTTGATGTTACACCAGTTTTTCCCTTGAGAAAGTACATGTGACAGCCTAGTTGAATGACCTAGTTCTTTGACTAACTAGAGGAAGAGGAATTTCATGGTTCTGTTGACTGATCTCTTGTATGTTCAATATGCATGAAAAATGTATATATTAACTAAAGGGAGGGGGATTAGCATTCTTGCATAACACAATAGTTCACCAAAACACCGAGACTCTAGAAAGACTTCGAATCTTTGTCAGAGATCTTGCTGGACATGTTATTTATACTTAGTATGTCTTTGGCCATTGAAGCAAGGGTTAAAAGTTTTGATGATTGTTACAAACTAGAGGAGTTTTTTCCTACCAGCCAAAATGCACACTTTCCTCCCTCCAATTATGAAGTCCTGTCACATCACATTTTTCAGCGTGTAGTCCAAGTAGCATGGCACTGTTTGTAATTTGGAACCACCAACTAAAGGACACAACTAGTCAACAATAATCTTTTTCATGTACTTAGTTATTTATTGATATATTTGTATTATCAATTATTAAAGGTACTGTAAATGTTGGTGTAGACTATTTGAAAAGACTTAGTATATGAACTTAGAACAGTCTTTCTATATTGTGTAAAAAAATATTGTAAATATTTTCTTGAAGAGGGGCTTATTGTTGGATATACAAGACTGTTTAGTGTAGGCAGTAATAATTAATTTATTTTGTGAGTTAATATTTAATGCCTGTTTAGTTTTTTCATAACAAGAAGTTAAAAGCAATGATTCTAAAGGTGATAGATATGAAAAGTTTAGTTACGTAACTTAGTAATAGTTGTATGTTGTGTTTGCAATTTATTGGTGTCGAAGCTATAGAATATTCTAGAGGCCTCAGTGATAAACATATAAGTAGCAGCGACCAAACGAGCGGGAGCAGAGTAAAAGTTAAGTCAAGTGAAAGAGAAGTTCAGTCAGAGAAAAGTTAGAAAATGTGCAGTTAGCTGTCATGGGAGTGAATAGCTTTAACAGTTGATATTTTAAAGTGAGATTAACAGTTTGATAGAGATAAGGAGAATAATTTTTCTTGTAAAAGGGTGTTCTAAACTAATTGAACCCACCTGTGTGGACTTTCACGAAAAGGAAACAATTATTGGAAGTTCAGGATACAACTGTGGTAACTCACAGGCAGCATAAGTGAATTATCCACTGATGCTATTGTGATAAAAGTAGAGAAAAATAGCTTGGCTTGTCAACTGGATTCTAAAGCAATTGAATTAGCCTAAGTGTACTTTTGACAAGAAGGAGAGAACTGTATAGCATCTAAGATACAACTATGATCTCCATCGTGTAAAGAATTGTTGTACATACATTTAGCTTGTTTTGAATATATTATTTTAAAACAAGTGAAGTGTGCTGTCCGTTTATTGTTCAAATTTAGCACCAAGTCACACACACCTACTGTAGAAGAATCCTTGGCCCATACCCATATATATACTTAAAGTTCTGACAATTATTATTTTTTTACACCAAGTTTCCAATGCAAATATAACAGAGAATTGTGCTTTTACTATAAAGAAGAAAAAAAAAGAGGTGAAGAATGCTACTCACAGTTCTACACTATAGCAACAGGGCTAACATATGATAGCCCAGCCTAGCATCAATAACTTGGTACATAATTTCACAAACTAAGCAAACTAGTCCAAGTTGACTACTGTATTCTCAAAATAACTTGAATTAGAATATTTATAAAAATTTATCAAATTTTAAAGGGACAAAAAGAAGCTTATTAGCCCATCAAGGATGTCCCTTCCAGCTCCCAACTATAACCACCCATTACTACTCATGTATTCATACAATCTTTTTTTGAACTCAGTTAAATTTTCTGTGTCCATCACCCTTGAAGGCAGATCATTCCAAAAGCCAAACACCCTGTTTCAAAAGTAATACTGTCTAAACTGCAGATGACATCTACACTACCAAAATTTGAATTTATGACCCCTTGTCCTATTGTTTTCACTGCTGGACACAAAAAAGTTTGATAGATCTATATTATCAATACACTTAATAATCTTAAACACCTCTAATCAAATTCCCTCTGACCCTTCTCCTCTCCAGA
>NW_013668379.1:29856-32039 GCF_000517525.1 Limulus polyphemus | reverse complement strand
AACTATTGATGTAAGACTAACTGGCCTATAATTGCCTGGTCAATGTTTATCACCTTCTTTAAATATTGGACTAACATTAGCCAACTTCCAATCTTCTGATATTCTTCCACTACTCAATGACCTATCAAAAATATTAGCTGGTGGTTCACAAATAAAATCTTTAAGTTCCTTTAAAACTCTAGAGTAAAAGTTGTCTGGTCCAGGGGAATTATGAATTTTTAGGTTTCCCAATATTTCTCCTACAATTTTGGAACTTAAAATGATATCTTTTACATCAATATTTTCCCCATACATTAAGTTCTCTGGTTGAGGCATAACAGTTGTATCTTCCTTTGGAAAGACTGAAGAGAAGATATAATTTAATAAGTTTACTATCTCATAATCTTTCGAGATCAGCTCCCCACTATCAATTTTAAGAGGCCCAATCCCCATCCTAATGTTTTGCTTACCCATAGTATGCCTAAAGAATTTCTTATTATTTGATAAATCAGCCAACTCTGTTTCATATACAGTTTTTGCCCTTTTAAATTCCTTTTTAACCAGCACTCTTGATTTCCTATAATTCTTCAAGTCCTTATTATTTCCAGTAAGTTTAAATTTCTTGTTATGTTCATCCCTAATATGATCTCTTAAACCTTTTCTAAATATATTGGCTTATTCCACTTTGTTGCCCTTTTTTTCTGTAGGGGAATATGTATGTTATGTATTCATATACATTTTTTCCTCAAAGTTTCCCACATCTGTTCAAGATCTCCTCCCAATGCTTTAGTCCAATCTACAATCTACATGTCTCATTCCATCAAAATTTGCTTTCCTGAAATTTGAAATTTTACACGTAGTAAAATCCAACACCCAATAGTGCAATGGTTGCTTGTACTTAAATGCTCACCAACCACAACTCTTGTCTATCATATTCAAATTGGATGCTAATATTAAATCTAATATAGCTTCCTCTTCTGTAGGTTCCATCACCAGTTGGTGTATAAAAGTAGAAAAACAATTTCCAAAAACCTATCCCTCTCACTGTCAGACTCAAAATTTTCCCAATCAATACCCCTAAAATTAAAATCTCCCATAATAACAACATCTTTTCCAGCTAGCATTCTGATTTCATTATACAGTTTCTCACTAACTTCCACATTCTGACCAGTGGTCTATAACAAATCCCAATTACAAGACTTTTCCCTTTAAATCCATTAACACTAACCCAAACTGATTCAACATCAGTGCTATTTTCTTTAATGTGCTCTAACGCAACAGGGTGCAATCACTCCTCACATATATAGAGCTACTCCTCCCCCTTTTTCAGTACTCTGTCTCTGATAAATAATCTGTAGCCTGGTATTTCAAAAAATTTCTCTCATCAACATTGTTCAAAGCCAACTAAGTCTCAGTGGTACCCATAATATCAAAATCCTCAGTTTCCACCACTGCTTTGAACTCATCAGTTTTATTTCTAATACTCCTATCATTAAAATAGTAACAATTAATCATAGATTTTAAAATACATTCATGTTTTATACCTGTTGTACACGTTATCCTGTCGATTATATTTCCTATTTTACTAATATCATAGCCCTCACCTCTATCTAGCCCTGGTTTAAATCTACCACTACAGCTGAGTTAATAGCCATTGCTAACATGCTAGCCCCAGCCTTGTTTAAGTGTAAACCATCCATTCCAAGAAGATTAATTTTCACATTAAAATTATCCCACAAATCCAACCAGCCTACTTGCTCATCCCTACATATTGATCTAGGCCTGGCATTCAATCCTAGTGACCTACTTAGTATCTCATCCCCAAAATTAGAAAGAATATGAATATTTTTAACTACCGTCATTGACAATAAAAACTATAAAGGCTTAATTAAGTAAGCCAGATGCTTTTAATTATTAATACAATATAATTAAAATTAATATAATCTTTTTGAGACAAAGAAATTAGGTATTTTCTTAACAAGAATTAGGCTTAATGGTCAATGAAGAGGCCTACTAATTTACTTCCAATGTACCTGTTCAAAATAATAGCAACAGAGCAAGGAAACGAGCCTAATTTAGCACAAAATAGCAAAAATAAATTGATCCAAATTGGCTATTGTATTCCAAAATTAATTCTACATTAATTAGAAGTTGCTCTTGGTAAAAAAAAACAATCAAATTATTAAAAGAAAAAAAAAAAAAAA